>NW_024544156.1:970000-1192705 GCF_018167655.1 Microtus oregoni | reverse complement strand
ATTTTAAAATCATTTAAATTATATATGCAGACATATTCACAAGCAAATCTGGGTCACCAACCATTTCCATGTACGTGAGAGACATATAACAGTATTTATTATATTTATCATAGTTTTGAAGGCATCAGGTTGTCTTGTTTCCAACTGTTTGGACTTTTAAACTGATAGCTAAATCCATTGTCATTACTGCTGTTTGTATTATAGATCCTCAAGGCAATAAGTTTCTATTAGAGCAGTATATTAAATAACTTGAAAAATATTTCTACCAATCAAATCGTTCTAAAGCTTTTGATTGTTTCTTTCTCATTATTAGATTGACATAAGTTGTTTTAATGGCAAATAAACCATGCTGAGTTTCAAAAGGATGCCAAATGAGACCATATTCTGGTTATAATTTGTAATAAAGTTCCAAAGAAGAAAACAAATAATACCACTAACAACAGGCAATTCCAAGCTGTTTAATAGCACAGGAAAACTAAGGGTGAAGGTATTTTTGTAGTTTATCTTTGAAAAAAACAATTCTGATCTTGCATAAGTATCTAATTATTTGGATATAGTGGATATCTTGTCCAAATTATATTTTCAAATTATACTAATAGATGCCAGGGTTCCTATTATTCACTGAAATGACCATATTTGTGTTACTTTGAGATTGAAGAAAGTTTGATTTGGAATTTTAGTCAGCAATAAGTGGCCATTTCTATGTACAGAAGTATGTACTCAATAGTTGTTAGCCTAGACATTGTGGCTACAGAACATTTTAAGATCACATAAAATTGTAATGTCATTCTATTTCATCAATACTGTGAATTGGACTTTAGAAACATTTGGGTTTTGATCAACACAAACTTAAGATGTTCTTAAAGCTCAGGTCATGTTATGAAGAAACACAGTTCATTTTTATACACAGTGAAAATACTTGCTTTATTTCCTAAGCAAAAGCCAAGAATCTAAAATGAATTATTTAATGAAGCTTGTGTCATACAAACATCTTTAAAGAAAAACAGACTAGGTAAGCCACAATTTCTAAACAAGAAGAAAATGGGAGTATGCGCATTACATTTGTACTGTTTGTCAATTTCATAGATAAATTAAATGAATAATGCATTTTAACAAATGGATAATTACATCAGGCTTCACAAATCCCCTCAAATTGATTAATGAAATACAAAATGCTGTGATCTTCATTGGTTTTTTTTTCATACAGTATATTCTGATTGTTTTTCCCCTATCCCAATTGTTCCTATCTCTTTCCCACGTTCCCACCCACCCAACTTCATACCTTCTTTCTATTTTAGAAAACAAAAAAAGGCAAACACAATAGCAAATAAACCAGAATAAATAACAACAACCAAAACAGAGAAAGTGGGAGCTGGAGAGATGGCTCAGAGGTTAAAAACACTGGCTGCTCCGAGTTCAATTCTCATCAACGATGGCTCACAAAGATCCGTAATGAGATCTGGTGCCCTCTTCCTGCCTGCAGGCAGACAGCAGGCAGACATCCAGATAGAAATCTGTATACATAATAAGTAAACAAATTTTAAAAAACAGAAAAAGCTCAAAAAACCACACATGAAAATAAAAAAAATGGAACCAAAATACACTAACAAAGACTAGTAAGATAAAAATGCTCAAACAAAATGATAAAAAAAAAGTTTACAAAAATACCAGTGAGTTCTTTCTGGGCTGACCATCTACTGCTGGACATAGGACTTGCCCTTAAGTGTGGTTAATGTACCCAGTGAAACTCCACTGGAGAAATTAATTTTTTTTCTTTTGCAGGCAGATGCATGTTGTTTTAAGCAATCCATTCTGAAATGTCTAGATCATTCTAGCCTAGCAAATAGGATCAAGATGGGTAGTTTCTGTTACTTTTACTGCATTGGCTTGTAGAACAAAGACATAAATTTTCTCCTTTTTATTTACTATATGAAGCTTTTAGTCACACTTTCAAACTGCATGTAGCTCTAGCTAAAAGCCTTCTCTGTAGGTATTCCTGAATACCCAGGGTTAGAGCCATAGGCTAGGAGCTCCTGTGCAGATGTCTAAGTGATATGATGTGTTTATAGGTAATGGCTGCAGTGATGAATTATGTCTTATGTAATGAATGCTTTGGATGATCACTTTCTAAAATTAATGTTATTTATAATGCTAGCAAATTGCAGTTCTGAAACTGAATAAATGCACCTTAACATTCACCCCAGGTGTGGTGGTTCAACAAAGTTCAAGGCCTGTCTGAGCAATATAAAACCCTCTCTCAGACAGGCAGTGGTGGCACATGCCTTTAATCCCAGCACTTGGAAGGCAGAGAAGTGAATCTCTGTGAGTTCGAGGCCAGCTCTGGTCTATAAGAGAAACTTTGTCTTGAAAAAAAAAAGACCTTTTTAAGAACTTTTCTGAAAACAACAAAAGCAGCCACAGAATTACACAGCATTTGCTCAGTTACATTCATTATTTTAGATCAGTATTTTCAGCTACTCCCCTCCTTTTTTGAAAAGAAAAAAAGAGTTATTGGAAACAATTGAGTCAGTCCTAAATAAATCTAGAATATGATTTTATCAATGGCTGATGAATTACACTTCAGTGTGTTGATAAGGATATCTGTCTTCTAAGGAGCTATGCATTTTCCTTTCACTAATTGCACTAGAGGAAAGTCTTTTTCCGAAGAGAGTAATGGTTTATAAGAAGACATTTTTAATTCCCCCAAGTGTTGAAAGGAAAAAGAAATACCTCAAACTCTTAACAAGAAAGAAGATACTTTCAAACAATTTAGTATATGTTCAGAAATAATAGCTAAATTGGTGATTTTTTTGTTTTGTTTTTTTTGTTTGTTTGTTTGTTTTTATTTGGAATCTTAGTGATTCCATGCTTGGCAATGGGCTCTTCAATCAAGGAGTTAAATCTCTGGGCGCAGTATCATTGCACATATCCAATTACTGTAAAAACAAATGTGTACATACACACATATTAATTGATGACAGATGTTCTTATTTTCACACAGAATTATGAAATCTTCAGGCTATGAAAAATAATAGCTAAAAATTAGACAACCATTAATAATAGAATTAATTAGATTCTGGTCCTATAGTTAAGAAAATGAAGTGAGAGTTGGAATACCACCCGAAGTTTTGTCATTGTCCAAGTAGCAAAATGCATCTAATTAATACTAATAAGCTGAATAGAATACTAACTAGATGCTATTTATATGCTACTTTACACATATGAGCCAAAAAAGAAGAAAGGATATGGCCTTTCAGAACTGTATTAAAAAATTCAGTGTCATTACCCATAATACATGATTTAAAAGATACTTGTACCATCTGAAAATATTGACCTTCATCATAAATACATAACATTTTCTCTAAACTGAATATATTCTATAACAGGACTTTGGAAGAGGAATGGCTTTGTTTTCATACGTTTTCTGTGAAAAACAAATCAGTTTATTAACTACAGAAATTAGACTTCTGTTCTTTTGCCACAGTAATTGTGATCTTTTCTGGTCCATGTTGAGACTCTGCATTTCTCCTTAGGGCATCTGTGCTATCAAGATGAAAGTAGATCATTTTCCTGCATTTACTTTGATGTTAATCAGAGTGGTCATTCATGTTGCTTCATGATTCTCAGAGAGAACTTTCAAAATGAAATTGGTGGCTGGTTCCCAGCCCAAATCAGAATAGTAGTGTCAGATGAGAGGTATTTTTTAGTGTTTTGTCACATTTCATTTTGATTTTTACTTCTTTGTCTATTTGACATATGTTCTTAACTGGAATACTATAAAATTTTTATCACAGCAAGTTTGAAATGACCACATTACTCATGAGCTTGAGAGTCAGAAGTGAGATTTTAGCTTCTCTCAAAGCTGTGAAAATGGAACTTTATAGTACTCTACCCTGGTATATGTTGTTTTATGAGGCACATTTTATTCCACTTTACTCTTTTTTTCATTCCCATTCATTATTTTCATCCTGCATTATAGAATTTGTATTATAGATTTTCTAGTATATAATACTTTGATTTAAGCTCTAATTTTGTGATAGCTTCTGCAATTTTTCCAACTGATAATGTCTAATTTTTAATTACCATATTTTTCTGTATGGTATTATTTTTCAAACTGTACATGCTTGTATGTATCAATATACTTGCATACACTAGCATGTGTGTGGATGACAAAACCCCCAAGTATCAGTCCTCACATTCTGCTTTGTTTTAATCAGGGCCTCTTCTTTGTCATTTTGTACACTAGGCTTGCTAGTCTCCAGGCTTCGAGGAAGCATCCTGTGTCTTCCATCCTTCTCATAATACAAGTACTGGGATTTTAGACTTGAGCTACGGCATCTGGCTTTATCTAGATGCTTGAAATGTGAACTCAGATCCTCACACTTATATGGAAGATACTTTAGTGACAAGGACATGCTACAAGCCCCTTTTCTAAGTTTCAAATTGACTATTTAAAAACATTGTTTATTATAGTAAACTGTTGCATTTCATTGCAAAAGAGACAATATTGGATTTCAGAACAAGCCGAAACTATTGCTTGATTGAAATATGAAAAAGAAACATTTGGTACTTCTTTAAAAAGTGATTAAAACATTTTTTTTTAAATTTATTTATTTATTAAAGATTTCTGTCTCTTCCCAGCCACCGCCTCCCATTTCCCTCCCCCTCCCCTAAATAAGTCCCCCCCCCCCCCCCGGTCAGCCCGAAAAGCAATCAGGGTTCCCTGTCCTGTGGGAAGTCCAAGGAACCCCCCACCTCCATCCAGGTCTAGTAAGTTGAGCATCCAAACTGCCTAGGCTCCCACAAAGCCAGTATGTGCAGTAGGATCAGAAACCCAGTGCCATTGTTCTTGAGTTCTCAGTAGTCCTCATTGTCCGTTATGTTCAGAGAGTCCGGTTTTATCCCAGGCTTTTCCAGACCCAGGCCAGCTGGTCTTGGTGAGTTCCCAGTAGAACATCCCCATTGTCTCAGTGTGTGGGTGCACCCCTCATGTTCCTGAGTTCCTTGCTCGTGCTCTCTCTCCTTCTGCTCCTGATTTGGACCTTGAGAATTCAGTCCTGTGCTCCAATGTGGGTCTCTGTCTCTGTCTCCTTTCATCGCTTGCTGAAGGTTAATATTCAGGAGGATGCCTATATGTTTTACTTTGGGTTCTCCTTATTTAGCTTCTCTAGGATCACTAATTATAGGCTCAATGTCCTTGGTTTATGGCTAGAAACCAAATATGAGTGAGTACATCCCATGTTCCTCTTTTTGTGTCTGGCTTACCTCACCCAGGATAGTGTTTTCTATTTCCATCCATTTGTATGCAAAATTCAAGAAGTCCTTGTTTCTTACTGCTGAGTAATACTCTAATATGTATATATTCCATACTTTCTTCATCCATTCTTCCATTGAAGGGCATCTAGAGAGGCCTTATCATACAACAAAAGTATATGCTCTACTATGTTCATAGCAGCATTGTTTGTCATAGCCAGAACCTGGAAACAACCTAGAGGTCCTTCAGTGATTAAAACTTTTAACATATCCATAGTCATGGTGGACACTTTATATAGCACATACATATTAGTTGAGCTTGAGTCTTTCTTTTTTTTATTAATTTATTTATTTATTAAAGATTTCTGTCTCTTCCCGGCCACCGCCTCCCATTTCCCTCCCCCTCCTCCAATTAAGTCCCCTCTCCAGCCCAAAAAGCAATCAGAGTTCCCTGTCCTGTGGGAAGTCCAAGGAACCCCCACCTCCATCCAGGTCTAGTAAGTTGAGCATCCAAACTGCCTAGGCTCCCACAAAGCCAGTGCGTGCAGTAGGATCAAAAACCCATTGCCATTGTTCTTGAGTTGTCAGTAGTCCTCATTGTCCGCTATGTTCAGAGAGTCCGGTTTTATCACAGGCTTTTCCAGACCCAGGCCAGCTGGTCTTGGTGAGTTCCCAGTAGAACATCCCCATTGTCTCAGTGTGTGGGTGCACCCCTCGAGGTCCTGAGTTCCTTGCTCGTGCTCTCTCTCCTTCTGCTCCTGATTTGGACCTTGAGAATTCAGTCCTGTGCTCCAATGTGGGTCTCTGTCTCTGTCTACTTACATCGCTTGCTGAAGGTTAATATTCAGGAGGATGCGTATATGTTTTTCTTTGGATTCTCCTTATTAGCTTCTCAAGGATCACTAATTATAGGCTCAATGTCCTTGGTTTATGGCTAGAAACCAAATATGAGTGAGTACATCCCATGTTCCTATTTTTGGGTCTGGCTTACCTCACTCAGGATAGTGTTTTCTATTTCCATCCATTAGCATGCAAAATTCAAGAAGTCCTTGTTTTTTATTGCTGAGTAGTACTCTAATATGGATATATTCCATACTTTCTTCATCCATTCATCCATTGAAGCACATCTAGGTTATTTCCAGGTTTCTGGCTATCACAAACAATGCTGCTATGAACATCGTAGAGCATATACTTTTGTTGTATGATAAGGCCTCTCTTGGGTATATTCCCAAGAGTGGTACTGCTGGGTCCAGGGATAAGTTGATCCCGAATTTCCTGAGAAACCGCCATACTGCTTTCCAAAGTGGTTGCACAAGTTTGCATTCCCACCAGCAATGGATGAGTGTACCCCTTTCTCCACCACCTCTCCAACAAAGGCTATCATTGGTGTTTTTTTTTTATTTTAGCCATTCTGACAGGTGTAAGATGGTATCTTAAAGTTGTCTTGATTTGCATTTCCCTGATCGCTAAGGTAGTTGAGCATGACCTTAAGTGTCTTTTGGCCATTTGAAGTTCTTCTATTGAGAATTCTCTGTTCAACTCAATGCCCCATTTTATAATTGGGATGGTTAGCCTTCTAAGGTCTAGTTTCTTGAGATCTTTATATATTTTGGAGATCAGACCTTTGTCAGTTGCGGGGTTGGTGAAGATCTTCTCCCAGTTAGTGGGTTGCCTTTGTGTCTTAGCGACAGTGTCCTTTGTTTTACAGAAGCTTCTCAGTCTCAGGAGGTCCCATTTATTCAATGAGGTCCTTAATGTCTGTGCTGCTGGGGTTATACGTAAGAAGTGGTCTCCTGTGCCCATGTGCTTTGCCATGTTATTCAAGCCAGCTTCAGTACAGAAAGAAGAATACAAACTAAAAAGTGATTCTAGAATTAGTTTATATAATTGCATCATATTCCCCTTCTCCCCCGCCAAGTTTTCACATATACCTCTCATTGCTCTCTGTAAAGTTCATGGCTTCTTTTTTCATTAATTGTTGTTACATACGTGTGTGTGTGTGCGTGTGTGTGTGTGTGTGCATTAAACAATGACACGCTTTAAAAATCTCTTATTTTAGTCAAAAGACTGACATCTCAGTGATTAAAGTCAAAGACATATCTACATGGCTGGCTTTCACTGAAAACATTTTAGTTCCTTTTGTAATACTTTTTTTTGTTTTTTTTTCTTTTTTTTTTTTCGAGACAGGGTTTCTCTGTGGTTTTGGAGCCTGTCCTCTAACTAGCTCTTGTAGACCAGGCTGGCCTCGAACTCACAGAGATCCGCCTGCCTCTGCCTCCTGAGTGCTAGGATTAAAGGCCTGTGCCACCACAGCCCGGCTCCTTTTGTAATACTTTAAAGATGTAAATAATTAGGGTTAGGGTTAGAGTTAGAAAAAAAAATAAAGATGTAAATAAGCAAAACTTAAAATTACTTCTGAAGTACTCAAGCAATTTTATTCATCCATGATTTTAGGGTCAAAAATATAGCCTCTTCAAAAATACGGGAAAAAATTACTGAATATGATGGAGAAAAAAAATCCTATTTTTTAGAATGTGGCAGGGAAATGACAATGAAGATATTACTGTGGGTTAACATGGAATAAAATCAACTCAATAAGACCAAACATGCATAGGTGCATAGGTGTGGAAAAGAGTCACCAAAAACTGTAACTCTCTTAACAGAGTTCTGAATCTGCCTTTGTTTTGTCTGGCTGCTAAGCTTGGTATGTGAGCCATCTGGCTCCTTGTTGAGGTTAATGTTTGCACACTCACACATCAATCAGAACTAGTGCAGGGTCTATTAGGAAGCACCAGCCAGTTAACTGACATGCCAGGACTACAAAATAAGCAAGCAAGAATGCCAAGTGGGAATCTCGCAGATTTGGCAATGATAAGGGCATGGGGTATCTTCTCATTCATCTGACTATGCAATTGATGTCATGGTTCAGGTATAGAAGACCTGTAGATATCAGGTCCCATAAGGCTTTAATTATATCATTTATTTTGCTTGCATAATTCAAATGGAGCAAAAAACAAAACATAAAATGATTTTAAGCCTTAGTTCTCATGCCTTTTGGACATAGAAGGGTTGTTGGCCTGAACTTGTCACACATTCTTGACTAGTAGAAAATATCAGAATCGGCTTAGGCTATCTTGATCCAAGATCTGTTTGACAGTATTAGGTTTTCACAGCAATAGTAGCCATTTCAGAAAGAACTACTTAATAATTTCACATACACAGAGACTTGCGATAAAATATATTCCAATTCCCTATGACTTTTCACATGTGTTTGTTTACCTTAAAAATTTATAGGGTAAAGTGATCTTTAAAATGAATTGTACACCCTCTCTTAGTACACTGAAATGAAATAGAAGACATGGATATATTTCTCTTTGGAAGTCCTAGCATTCAGTTATGTAAACTAATGGATACTACCATTGTTCAGACTGGGCAGTGAATCTAAACCTTCTTCATGCTTCGCTTGTTGTGTACTATGGAACCATTCACCTAAACCTCTTACTATTTTTCTTGAAAATTGTTTGCATTCACCTATTACAAATCACACAGTATTTGTTTCAATGCTGAAACTAGGGGAAATTAAGTGAATATTGAAACAACACCTAGAGGATTCTTTATTGTTTTCTTCCCCCAAGAACTTGAGTTACTTTGATGATGCTTGCTTGACTGAGAAGCTATGCCATTACATGTTCATCATCTTAAACATTGATGTGACTGTAATGTGTTGTGCATAAACAAGATTCCTTGCCAGGGAGCAGAACTACTGTTCACCTAGAAAGTTCTTTAAAGTGACAATGAGAGGTTTCCTCTTTGAAAATTATTTCTTGCTCTCAAAGCTCCAAAATTATCAAATATTGAAAGTGGTATTTTATATTTCAAACCTATTCACCAAATTAAATTTCTAAATACTTGCTCTAATTAAACAAATGTCTAATAAAGATCTGTGGATAAGCCTTAAAGTAATTTGATTTAGCTATCTTGGTGTAATCCTAGAAATATTAATGGTATAATAATAATTTTAAGTAAATACTTAAATAATTCAGCTTCAATATTGCTGAATATTTGAAAATATTTATTATATCACATGCTATGATTTTACCTGTTTACCTTAAACTAGTACTAGCTGGCTCCGTTGTTCAGAGAGAAAAAATTAAGGCATAAAAGGGACAATCACAACTTACAAATTTATAGGAATTAACTATTTATATTGCAGTGTCTATTTGTGCATGCATATGTTTTTTATAGTTATGTGAATGTACAGGTATATGTGTGGACACCAGAGCAGGCTGCCAGTCATGTTCTTCTACTGTTCTCAACATTATTGACTTGAGACAAGGTCTCTTACTGAACTGAAACTTTCTTTTATCTGCTAGAATGAGTGTCCAGGGAGCTCCTATGATTTCACCTGCCATTAGTGGCTTTTTACTCAGGTGCTGCGGATTCAAAATGAGATGTATGTGCTTAGACATTCTTGCCACACAGCCATCAACCCAGCCAAACTACAGCTTTTAATAATAAATAAATAAAAACTTGCTCTATGCTGGAGGAACGGCACAGGTTCCTGGTATACATTGCTTTTCTTTTTTTTTTTTCTCTGGGAGGGAGGTTGTTTTGGTTTTTCAAGACAGGGTTTCTCTGTGTAATCTTGGCTATCCTGGAACATACTCTGTGAACCAGGCTAGCTTTGAACTCACAGAGTTCAACCTGCCTCTGCCTGCTGAGTGCTGGAATTGAAGCTGTGTGCCACCACTACCCAGAACAATTTTACATACAATAGTACGGTATGTTTTTTTTTTCTTTTGGTTTTTTGAGACAGGGTTTCTCTGTGGCTTTGGAGCCTGTCCTGGAACTAGCTCTGTAGACAAGGCTGGTCTCGAACTCACAGAGATCCGCCTGCCTCTGCCTCCCGAGTGCTGGGATTAAAGGCGTGCGCCACCATCGCCCGGCAATAGTACAGTATTAATATATGTTTCCAAGAACAACAATATTAAAAACAAATCGATGGTGCCTTTTGTATACAAGACAATTCTGTTGTCAAATGCAGGAAGCATTTGACCTTTATACGATTCAACAAACAACCCATGAAGAGACAGAAATCTTTAATAAATAAATTAATTAATTAAAAAAACAATCAACCCAAAGGGGGTATTTCTCTGCTTTGGGATCTACCTCTTTGGCAAGTCCCACCCCAATGGTATTGGCAGCTCCACAGTTGCAGCCACCTCTGGTTTTGCCACAGTAACTCCCTAGAGCTCATCTCCATGGACTGCCTTATTATTCTAAAAAATTGTTTTCCTCAACTCTAACAAAGATAGTTTAATAGGAATTGAGAATTTCCTTGATATTTGTTTTAGAAACGTCAACAACTGGTAAAGGTTTCTCATGGTAAACAGATATTTATTAAGCATGTATGTTTTCTTAACAAGTAAATCTATGTATCATGGTAGATATTAAGGAATGCCACCATTTATGGCAGTTCTTCATTGTAGCAATTATAGTATTTTTAATCACTTCTATTTTGAGATGAAAAATAGGCCAAAATTCAGAATGTATTGTATATAATTAGGTATGTGTAATGTCTAAAATATTAAAAAACCACATGGTTTTAAGCAAGAAGCATAATAGAGTTTAAGGGATTCATTTTATAAGGTCATAAAATGATTAAAAATTAACCATTTATATTTGTATGTAGCTGTGCATAGGCACACTCACATCAGAGCGCAAAATGTATATATCCAGATGCTTGTATACCAAAATGCTATCTCCTTAAAGGATGTAGAGCTTAGTATTTCCTTATCATTGTAAGCTAGAAATCACTAAAGCATAAAAATGAAATGAAGCAGACTTCCTTCATTCACTTATCACCACTTTTCAGAATTAGTTGCCCTATGGGCACCTTTTTAATTATATTGCACATCTTTCCATTAGATATTGGGAGGTTGAAAATTAAGTGACAAATCTAATGTTTTCTGCAGAAGACCTGAAGCTATGCTTTTTAAATAGCTAGTAAAAGAAAAAGAATGCTATTTCCTTATCCATGGAATTAATTATACTAGTACACTACATAAATTCTATGGGAAATAGTGACATAAATGCTACTTTAAAGGTTTATAGTGATAAGCAATCATTTATATTAAGAGGGAATTCAAACTGCTGCCTCCTTTGCTCCTACAAACTGTAATGAAATTAGATTCATGTTCTTTGCAAAATAATAATATTTATGAAAGTGCTTAGTTTATGCCTGGGCCTGTATTTAGGGCTATACAAATTACATAAAATTGCCGCCGCCTTAATTTGAAGGAGCTATTATCTCTTCTCTTTAAATACATAGGAAGACTAAAGCACAGAGATTAAATAGCTTTCCAGTACTTATTCATTTGTGCCTTTAGTGATCAATAGACTCAACTTATCTCGCTTATCCTCTTCATATAAGAGTGTTTTAGCATTTTGAAGCCAGCATGCTATTGGACTGTTTGTACCAAATATTATCCTGAGTCAACTTATATAACAATTTGGAATTTTTACTAGTTGTTTGTAAAGGAATATATCCAGTTTCAAAGAAAAATAAGAATCCCAGAACTATAAATAGAAAGGACACTTTCAAGGTTATCTCACTTTTGTAAAATAAGGTCCATTCGAATAAGACAGAAAATGGCTCTTAAATTCATATCATTTGACATGCTTTTTCCTCTAAGAATGTTGGTGACAATTGAGCTTTCTCTGAATAAACACACAAATGCAGGATCCTCAGTTATCTAATGAATAAAATAAATAAATGCAACCATCTGATTGAATTGAAACAAAAAGAGCGAATCAAAATTATATTGATTAACAACTAAATTACTTACTGAAATAATTTTAAACGTACACACAGTTAAAAGAAACAATATAGCGATGTCGATGTGTTCTTATCCTATTTTTCCCAGTGGTAATAATTTATACAAGTCTAGTACAATATCACAACCAGAATAGACAATGGTGTAGCGCTCAGAGTATTTTCAGGTTAGTACGGTTTTATTGAAAGTGTAGGTTTGTGGATTATAAGACGAAACTTAGGCCCATCTTGACAGGTAATTCACCTGCCTATTATTGCGTTTATAATTCCTATCATTATCTACTCATTGTTATCTGTTATCTAGATTGTTGTCAATTCATTGTGACTTAGCAAAAAAAAAGACCTTGATGAATTTGTCTCCTATTAGTCCTTGATTGGACATATCGGATCCAGGTCACTTTCTTCTATTGGGTAAAGAGAAATAAATGTTCTAAACTCTGTACAACAAACGTCTGTTATCAGGTATATACTGCCATACAGAGGAGTCTTTCATCGTTATTGTTTGCTGCTGGTGTGTATTGTTAAGTTAATAAAGATGAAGTAGGCATTGTCTAACCTAGCTTATCATGATGAGAAATTTCCAAATTGAGTTATCATGAGGAAAGTATTTTTGAAATATTTATTTGTAAAACTTACCATTTTTACATTTCAATCCTTCGAATTTCTTAGAAGTTTGATAGCAGTTATAATAAAACTATTATTTATGAAAGTGTTCTATCATTAACTTGGTAGGTCTCTCTAGGCCTCTCTTCTGCAGCAACAGGGGTAGCATGATACTAAATTGCATTTGATGCTATAATGTTATGGGGGAAACCAAGTATTATATGTACGTATCTGTGAGAAATCAAACACGTCTCATTAGAGAGGTAACATAGTTATAAAATCAGCTGTTATTACTAATAGTTGATACTTAGTGACAAATATTTTCAAATAATATGCACAGTTTGGCTTTCCATAAAAAACATGACTTTTACCTACCGTGAATATTTTCATTTAAATAATAATCTGTAGGTAGATTTCTATGTGTTAGATTTTTAAAAATGTAAATCCTCTTTAATTGCTTTCATCAACCTGAGTTTCTGATTGTGCTCTAATACCAATGAAATCTGTTAAAGAAATAGCTAGAACATTGCTTCAATTATTAACTCACTTTGTGCCTATTTTATATTTTTTAAGATTTATTTAGTATTATTTCACATGCATAGGTATTTTGCCTACATGTATGTCTTGTGCCATGTGTTTATAGTGCTTATGGAGGTCAGAAAACGGTGCCAGTTTCTTCGAAGCTAAATTACAGATGGTTGTAAGCCACTACATAGGTACTTGGAATGCCAACATGGTTTCTCTGGAAGAGTATCCTGTGGTCTTAAGCACTGACACATGTCTCTAGTACCTCTTTGCATATTTTACTTTAAATTGAAAGGAAAACATCTATTCAAGAAGTTTTCTTTTTACAATAACATTTATTTGTATGCACATAAACATTATTTTCAACTGATAAGGCTTAGAGTCATTGGTACTTTAGTATATGTTGCTGTAGTTTTAAAGATCTTTTAGTAAATACAATCAGTTAAAGGAAACATCTAGTTATAATAATAAAATAGTGAATGGTAATTGTATTCATAAACTATATCTTAAAATGTTATGCAAATAACCCCTGAAATTTTGTCTTGGTCTCTTATCAGTGAAGAGAGGATTAGTATGAATGAGGTCATTGTCCATAGAGATTTCTAAAATAATTTTTATTAGCTAGCAAAGCAAAGAATTAGGATTTCTGAGTGCCTAAATGTTATTTTGCAGTAAAAAATCACAATAGGTAAAATGGCTATGCCTAATAATTCCCATAATATGAAAATTTTCTCAAAATCTTTCAGATAATTATGTCAACCTTGGTTAGCTATAGCTATAGAAAAAAGCAAAAGGCAATAATAACACATTTTCCTATAGTTCTTTACTTTTGATATGGACTGTCACTCAAGCCCATGCTGGCCTTAATACACAGTTATCTTTCTTCCTCAGTCACCTGGGTGCTGGCATTACAAATATGAAGCCCTCACCTGGTTTATAGGAAGCAAAAAAAAATAGACAGCACAAGGGAAACAATAGAAAAGAGACTTCCTGATGAAATGGCTGAATGTTTGCTTAGCAAACTCTTTTGGACATTGAGAATAAGATAAAAAAAGTTCAAGTTCCAGATAATTAAATTTTGGTATCCTCATCACCTGGGGATGCCTATAGCCATTGTCCAGGAAGTCTCTTTTGTCATGTAGTCTAATATATCATATTCTTTCCAACCTTGTTTCCCCTCGGTTATCCATGTATTATCAAACCATTGCATGAAAATACATAGTCCTCCCTGGAGCTCCAATCTCAAGTTTAGTTTCCTAGATCATATAAAATTATTATCAAACTTTTTTTATGTTTTCCTCTTCTTAACCTCTTATATAAGTCAGTAGGTATAGCCATTTAGAACTGGCATAGAAAGGGTTCATTGCCACTTTCTGCCCTTGTTCTTGAGACTGGGCTGGTTAGAACTAAAAATCTCCCCATGGAAGCTGTTTTGGTAGACAAGAAGCTGAGAGTGCGGGTGAAAACTGAAAATATTGCACTAGAACAAGGTATTTGATAAGATTATAAATTGTTGATATTTTACATTCTTGGATAAAACTTCTATTTGTCTATCATATTGTATCTTTTTCATAGTTATAGCCCTCTGTATTTATTTTCATTATTTTGTATAGAAACTTTCCACAACTTTTACTTGTTTATAATTTTTCATATCTGTCTATTGGTTTAATGTGTATATAAAAATCTTAATATGACTAATGGCGCTCATTATAACTTTCTTATTCTTTAACAATCCGACTTCTATATTCCAGTGATTCTTATCTTTTTTTAACAAAAAGTAATGATCCACTGTCTTTTAAGTAAGGGCTTACTGTTTCAAGAAATGAACATTCTCCAAATAAGAGACTGACTCTCTTACTATGTATCCTCAGAGCATCTTGTACTTCCATTTACAGCTAGTACCATGGATCAATACTATTTGTTGGTAAAAGGAGGGAAACATCTATAAAGTTTATTCTTATCATTGTCTCTATGACTGTTTATTTTTCTATTTTCATTAACAGTCCGGTCATATCTATATATTTCCCCATAAACACCCTAGTCTTCTGCTTGTTCTTGTCCTCGTGTGTCAGGACAATGATAACTATATTCTTTTAAGAACATTTTTACCTTCAGTAGTTTTCATGGAATTTTGGACAAAAGGAAAAATTGGTTTAAGTGCCAAGAGGGTTACCACAAACAAACATATATATATATATATATATATATATATATATATATGTATTTGACTAGACAAACAAGCTTCGATTACTTAGTATTAGAATTGCTTCAATAATATCAGGGGGATATGTTGAGTGGATTAGTTTCAGGACTCTGGTAAATTCGCCTTTGTTTCTCTGTAAAGTGACTCTAATTCAGGAAATTAAGCTTCCTCCTGTTGACTCAAACCATAATTCTCACCTCAAAGGGCATAAGAGAGAGTTTCTAATGCCATATTTGAATGAACATGATCCAGGAACAGAGATTTAGAGTACTCCAAGATGCATGTTCTGCTATAAAAGCAGTTTCATGGTGTTTTTCTGATAATGGAACAACAGATGTCATAAATAAAGGTGTTTTTCAAATACTCGGTGGAAACTTTAAGTTGGCAGTTGCAATGAAGTGGAAAGTTTACTGCTACATATCTCAGATGCTATCTGATGGCTCTTTGCCTTTTGGCCTGTGGAAGCTGGTTTTGTTCAGTTAATACAGTCTAAAAGGTTTATATCTACTAGTCACAATATATTAGGTTTGAGCCAAATGTGGGGAAACAATGACTATTTAGAGGGCTAATGATAAGCCAGAATTATTATAATTAGGACTTTCCGTATTGCAACCTCTGTACAACACTGAGGTTCTAATCAGGCAACAAGCCTTTGTAGACACCGATTCCTTACAGGAACTCTTGTTTATAGTATCTGTATCCCTGCTCTGAATGCGTAGATCATTTCCTCATTTTTGCAAATCCAGCTCTACTTGAAATGGGATAAAACTGTCATTTTTAATTTTAAATAGGATGGAAAATAGCTCCTGATATAAGACTTGGTAACCCCCCCCATATACACTTGTACAAAATTGCAAAATGATTCTCCAAGACAATATAAATTACAAAATCTTTGTTAGCTCACTGACTTTAGTCTAATCCAGAATTTTTGTATAGAAGAAATATTTTTCAAAGTGTATTCTACCAGTAATCTCAATATCAAACTGGAAGACTTCTCCCTGAGACTGTTCAAAATACTGGTTCAGTCTTGCTGCAGTTAAAATAAGCAAAATTCTTTGTGGGTCATGTATTTGTGAAAAGTACTTGGGTGGTAACAGATGGACATTTAAAAGCAAGCGAAATGATAAAACTGCCTCTGACACCTTGTAAAACAAATTGTACAAAAAGCATGCCAGTTGTGGGAGAGAACATAAGCTTCTTATTCACTCAGAATTTCCTGAGATAAAGGGAGAAATGGACTTGGAACAAAATTTAATATGAATCTGAAAAGATAAGGCATTTGTCTACAAGGAAGTTTCTAAACAAGGAAGGTACAGAGAAAATAGAGTATGAATCCCTGCCTACCCTTGGCACAGACCACAGATTCGACAGGGTCTGTACTGGCCCCAAAGTTTTTCAAAGATAATTGTGCTCTTGCAGCATCTCTCTGTATAAATGCACTCTTCCTGCCCTATAGCAGCCTGCCTGGTCTGGGAACACCATAGGAATTGACCCTTTGAAGATATTTCTTTTAAAGAGGTTTGTTCTGTTTATACAAGTTTTTCTGAGTAAAGGTCGGCTTTAAGTGGTAATTGTTTTGTCAATGTTTCCATACTATGGAACAAAGTGTGTTCTACTTTTACTGTACATGTGGATAATGTTTTCATGCAGAGTTTTTCTGTGTTCCTTATAGGTATTAGGATGCCTTTAGTTTGGGATATTTGATATTTTATTTGCAAAACACAGGTTGACAAAGTAGCTATTTGTTTATTGCTGCAATAACTGTAAAGAACTAGTCAGCTGTTACTCAGCTTGACATTTTGATTTTTTTTTATCACACCTTACACATATATACATTATATTAGTCATCTAAACAATTCTTTTAGAGCTGGGCAGTGGTGGCACATGCCTTTAATCCCAGCAGTTAGAAGGCAGAAGCAGGCAGAACCAGGATGGTGTTCGAGGCCATCCTGGTCTGCAAGAGCTAGTTTCCCAGACAGGCTCCAAAGCTACAGAGAAACCCTGTCTTAAAAATAAATAAATAAATAAATAAATAAACCGAAAAGATCCGTCTCAGGCTTTTATTTATTTTCAGAATACAAAGCCCTATAAGTATATCTGTGCACATTAAGGTACAATAACCAAACCAAGGGGTACAGGAAATGGGAAGGGCTATACGGAGAAAAGGGAAGGGTCAAGTGATGTAATAAAATGTATCTTGAAAGTTTTAAAATAAAAATATCATATAAATAAACTTGACAGAAAAAAGTAGAGTGATATTTTTGGAAGTTATCATGATTCCATTTGTAATTTTTAAAATTTGATTTTACAGATCAGTTGTTGATACTTTTGGATGACTATTTCATTGTTGGGTTTATTAGGTATTAGAGAGTATCCATTATAGTAGCAACCACCACTATATGTATCCAGGAAGAAATTTCCAGAAAAAGTCATGTTTTAAGATCCAGATAAGCATGTTTGCTACCAATTTGATTCCTCATTGTGCTAAATGTGACTTTGGGCCCATTGTTTATATTTTAAAGGCATTAAGGAAGGTGCCTGAAAACCATGTCATATTGAGTTAATGTTTAGAGTACTTATCTTTCCTGTGTTCCATTTATCTCTTTTTATTCGGATAAATATTCATTATCATATTTATCATTAAGTCATTAGTATATGACAACCTTCGCCAGAAGCTTATGTTAAATTCAGAATTGCTATCTTAAGAGGCAAGAAAAAGTAAAGGATGTTTGTCTTCTGTGAACCACATATTTTTGTCCCACAAATGCTTACTTAACACATTCACATGACTGTAAACAAGGAGGAAAACAAATGCTTACCATCTGCACATGAAAACCTGTCCAATCATGGGAAATTGGAAATAATACATTTCAAAGATTCAATTGAAGAAATACTACAGAGGATTTGGAAGCAGGGTTAATACAACATCCAAAATAAAATAACAAAATAAAGCTAGCCCAAAATTCTTCCAAAATGCCTGAGCACAACAAAACAAAGTGGAAAAGTTCTTCTGAAGACTCTTAGGTGTATGTGCCATGCTTTGAAAGAAAATGGTTCTCAAAGGCTTACAGGGAGTAACACTATTAGATGTAGACTCATTGGAGTTGGTGTGACTTTGTTGGAGGAAGTGTGTCATAGGGGATGGGCTTTAAGGTCTCAGATGCTCACAGTCTTTTCCTATTTCCTTTGGATCTGGATATAGAACTCTAAGTTATCTCTCCAGCACTATGTATGCCTGTGTGTCATCATGCTTCCCACCATGATGACAGTGGACTAAATTTCTGAACTGTAAGCCAGTTCCAGTTAAATGCTTTCTTTTATAACAGTTGCCATGGCCATGGTGTCTCTTCACAGCAATAAAAATCCTAAGTAAGATGGGGGAGTTACATGTTGATTCAGAAGCAGAATATCATGAGGGGGGTAACAGTGGAAATATAATTTAATATATAATAAATAGAGTAAAAATGGAATTATTATTCATCTACCATAAGAGCCATCTTTCATAATTTAGTGTTTCCATCGTCCCAAAAGAAACGTTACAAATTACAGTCCTATTCTTGTTTTTCTCCTTCTATCCCATGCCGTCTACTAATCTTTCTTTTTCTATGAATATATCTGTTTTGAACATTACACAAAGTAGTCTGGTTAACTAAACTAGCCTTTAGTTTCTATTTACTTGGTTTATATAAAATGGTTTTAAGGTTCATGTATGTTGTAAACTCATCACTGCTGATTAAAATTTCATTGTACATGCATACACACCCCACACACTTTTATATGTCCTTTAGATCATGATTATTTATTCATTTCATATTTTGTTTCTAAGAGATTCTTCATGTGTGGGAAAGAGCCATTGCTATGTTTATACCATAAATAAAATATAATTGTCATTCTATTAGTGCACATGTCTTCTTTTCTGGAATAAGATTATATTTTCTCATTAAATAACTAATACTTGACAGCATAAGATGATTTTTATGATGTTCATGGATGCTGAAAGTCCATATAGTACATAACAGAAATGACTTGTCTGCTATGATCTGAGGTATCTAGAACTCTATGCCTAAAGTTTTGAAAACAGCTAGATAAAATTCTAAAAAACTACATATAGCTGTTTTGTCATTTGACATTCTCATTTCATAGGGTCTTGGAGTAACTACACTTCTTATACGATACTTCCTGATTGTGAGCAAAAGGTATTGTAGCAAAAAGAAAAAGTTGCCTGTTGTTTTATGATCCAGCCATAGAAAGTGCAGAGTATCACTTCTGTGATCTTGACTTCACTGAAAGCTTTTAAACTCATAGTGTAGACAAAACAAAAAGCTTCCATTTTTAAGTGTCAAAGAGTTTTGAGACTGATTTCAAAACCATCATAATACAAAGGTTTATTTTGTTATGGGTGTAAACTTGCATCTTGAAATTTATTAGTAATGATTAACAGAAGTGCTTCCTGGTTATGGATATTTCTTCTTAACTTTGGTTGTTGCTAACTGTTGATTAAAAGACATTGTAATAACTGTCATTTTAACAAGTGAGAATTTATATGTAGCAAACCATAGTCCTTATCCCCAGAAAAGAACATTCTGCTTCTCATTCCTTTGTTGTCATATTTCTATAGATAACTGTCACAACAGTTGCTTTAACTACTACGCAAGGATTTATATATTTTTTCACTAAATCTTACTTTTCCTTCCCTGAGCCTCTAAATATATAAGCCAAATGAAATTCCTTTAACATATCCCAAGACTTCATTGATTGTTGATAAATTAAATATTTTTGATAAGTAATTTTGTCCAATCAAATTGATATTATATTTCATTAACTGTTTACATAAATATATACAAATACACACGTACATACACACACGCTAATGCACACAAATATGCACACAGAAAAACACATGATTCCTAAAGTATTATTTAAAAAAATCCAGAATATAACAAATGAGAATGAAAGTTTAACAGTGCATCAAAATACTGTGAGAATGGGAAAATAAGGTTTATTGGGCTGAAAAAAGAAATCATGAACAGCTTGTTGAAGAACGTAATTCACATAATGTATATTCACAATTTATGCTTACTGAATTTAGTAGTTAGCATAGAATTTCAAAATTATTATTTTCATATAATTTTAATTTTTTCATTCACCACCCACCCATATATACACTCTTTTTTTTCTCTCTCATTAGAAAACAAACAGGAAACTAAAACAAAACAAATGAGAGAAGGACAAAACAAACAAACAGGAAAAAGAGCCAAAAAATAAAGCACAATGAAAAGATACAGGTACATGGACACACACTTTTGCACACAGCAATCTCATAAAAACAAAAAAAAATGAAAAAAAAAATATATATATATATATATGCAAAAGATCAGTGAGGTAAAACAAAGAACAAAAACAAAGAAGAAGAATTGCAAACAAAGCATTATGAGAGAAAAAATACACTCCAAAAATGCCATTGAATACATTTTGTGTTGACATCTACTGCTGGGATTGGGTCCTGTCTCTAAGGGGGGTTTGTATCCCCGGTAAGATTCCTTCAGATAAAATAAACACTTCCTCCGGTGGTAGGTCAACTGGCAAGAGCTCCTGGATGAGGGATGGGGTTTGGATCCACTTCCAGTCTCAGTGCTGCCATCCCATCCAATATGGACCTGTGCGTGCCCTGTGCCTACTGACATGCATTAGTCCTGCGGTGTCCAGTAAACCTTGTTTCCTTGGTGTTCTCCATCCACTCTAGATTTTACAATCTCTCCACATTCACCTCTTCTGGGTTCTCTGACCCCAGGCAGGAGGAATTTGATGGAAATATTCCATTTAATACTGAGTGTTTTTTGGCTATTTGAACTTCTTCTGTTGAGAATTCTCTGTTCAGCTCAGTGCCCCATTTTATAATTGGGTTGATTAGCATTTTACGGTCTAGTTTCTTGAGATCTTTATATATTTTGGAGATCAGACCTTTGTCAGTTGCGGAGTTGGTGAAGATCTTCTCCCAGTCATTGGGTTGCCTTTGTGTCTTAGCGACAGTGTCCTTTGCTTTACAGAAGCTTCTCAGTCTCAGGAGGTCCCATTTCTTCAATGAGGTTCTTAATGTCTGTGCTGCTGGGGTTATATGTAGGAAGTGGTCTCCTGTGCCCATGTATTGTAGAGTACTTCCCACTTTCTCTTCTATCAGGTTCAGTGTGTTTGGACTGATATTGAGGTCTTTAATCCATTTGGACTTGAGTTTTGTGCATGGTGATAGATATGGATCTATTTTCATTCTTCTACAGGTTGACATCCAGTTTTGCCAGCAAATTTGCTGAAGATGCTCTCTTTTTCCCATTGTATACTTTTAGCTCCTTTATCGAAAATCAGCTGTTCATAGGTTTGTGGGTTAATGTCAGGGTCTTCTATTCGATTCCATTGGTCGACTTCTCTGTTTTTATGCCGATACCAAGCTGTTTTCAATACTGTAGCTCTGTGGGAGAGTTTGAAGTCAGGGATGGTAATGGTTCCAGACGATCCTTCGTTGTATAAGATTGTTTTGGCTATCCTGGGTTTTTTGTTTTTCCATATAAAGTTGATTATTGTCTTCTCCAGATCTGTGAAGAATTTTAATGGGATTTTGATGGGGATTGCATTGAATCTATAGATTGCTTTTGGTAGAATTGCCATTTTTACTATGTTGATCCTCCCAATCCAGGAGCAAGGGAGATCCTTCCATTTTCTGGTGTCCTCTTCAATTTCTTTCTTCAAAGACTTAATGTTCTTGTCAAATAGATCTTTCACATCCTTGGTCAGAGTTACCCCAAGATATTTTATGCTATTTGTGACTATCGTGAAAGGTGATGCTTCTCTAATTTCCCTCTCTGTTTCCTTATCCTTAGTGTATACGAAGGCCACTGATTTTTTGGAGTTGATCTTGTATCCTGCCACATTACTAAAGGTGTTTATCAGCTGTAGGAGTTCTTTGGTAGAGTTTTTGGGGTCGCTTATGCATACTACCATATCATCTGCAAATAACGAGAGCTTAACTTCTTCTTTTCCGATACGAATCCCCTTGATCCCCTTATGTTGACTTATTGCTAAGGTCATGCTCAACTTCCTTAGCGATCAGGGAAATGCAAATCAAGACAACTTTGAGATACCATCTTACACCTGTCAGAATGGCTAAAATAAAAAACACCAATGATAACCTTTGTTGGAGAGGTTGTGGAGAAATGGGTACACTCATCCATTGCTGGTGGGAATGCAAACTTGTGCAACCACTTTGGAAAGCAGTGTGGCGGTTTCTCAGGAAATTCGGGATCAACTTACACCTGGACCCAGCAATACCACTCTTGGGAATATAACCAAGAGAGGCCTTTTCATACAACAAAAGTATATGCTCTACTATGTTCATAGCAGCATTGTTTGTAATAGCCAGAACCTGGAAACAACTTAGATGCCCTTCAACGGAAAAAATGGATGAAGAAAGTATGGAATATATACATATTAGAGTACTACTCAGCAGTAAAAAACAAGGGCTTCTTGAATTTTGCATGCAAATGGATGGAAATAGAAAACACTATCCTGAGTGAGGTAAGCCAGACCCAAAAAGACGAGCATGGGATGTACTCAATCATATTTGGTTTCTAGCCATAAACCAAGGACATTGAGCCTATTATTAGTGATCCTAGAGAAGCTAAATAAGGAGAACCCAAAGAAAAACATATAGGCATCCTCCTGAATATTAACCTTCATCAGGCGATGAAAGGAGACAGAGGCCCACATTGGAGCACCGGACATAAATCTCAAGGTCCAAATCAGGAGCAGAAGGAAAGAGAGCACGAGCATGGAACTCAGGACCTCGAGGGGTGCACCCACACACTGAGACAATGGGGATGTTCTATTGGGAACTCACCAAGGCCTGCTGGCCTGGGTCTGAAAAAGCCTGGGATAAAACCAGACTCTCTGAACATAGCGGACAATGAGGACTACTGAGAACTCAAGAACAATGGCAATGGGTTTTTGATCCTACTGCACTTACTGGTTTTGTAGGAGCCTAGGCAGTTTGGATGCTCAACTTACTAGACCTGGATGGAGGTGGGGGTTCCTTGGACTTCCCACAGGGCAGGGAACCCTGATTGCTCTTCGGGCTGAGGAGGGAGGGGGACTTGATTGGGGGAGGGGGAGTTAAATGTGAGGCGGTGGCGGGGAAGAGACAGAAATCTTTAATAAATAAATAAATTAATTAAAAAAATACTGAGTGTTCCTAGGTCTCTCAATCTCTGTACATTGCCTAATTTTGGTTCTCTGTATTTTCACTCATTTCCTGAAGGAGGAACCTTCTCTGAAAAGGGTTGTGCTAGTAATAAAGCAGAATGTCATTGCAAGTCATTTTACTGCTATGTTTCTTTAGCAAAACAGAATTTTGTATCCTAGTTTGATGGGTGATCTGGTCTCTGGTTCTCAGCTACCTGAGCACTGTCAGGCATGGGTTCAGTCTAATGGTGTGAGCCTTAAATACAAATAGTAAAAACAAGAAATAATTTAGTACTATTTTTTAAATCTAATAATATTTTAATTGATAAATTACTTTCCTTTGAAATTTGCCGCACAAAGAATAAGTTCTTTTCTCAGATACCACTTTGTATAAGTAAGTCTTAAATGAGTTTTAAATGAGAATATCAGACACATGTTCAATGAAATATGATTATCTCATCCCAGCTGAATGCCCATTATCATGAACACAAAAAAATATAGCACAGATGTGGTGAACTACCATTTATATTGTTAAAATGCCCATTTGATTTTAATATTATTGATACCTTCAGCAAAACATTCTTTTAAAGAGTATTCCTTACACCACTAAAATAATGTCAAACAATGTCATTTAAAAATAGTATGAAGATGAGCTTCATAATCATAATCATCTCATCTCCTCCGAGTTATTTATAGTTGAATGTTATTTTTACCTCTGAGGGAATTAAAGAATTTCTTTGGGAATTAAATGTACTGAGGAAGCAATAATCCTGTAAAGTAGGCTACTAAATTAGTTAGCATTAGCTTGCGTTTTATAGTTCAATATGGCACTCAAGAACTGAGCAATATACATATTTGAGGATATACATAACAACAGTAGCAGATAATACATAATGCTCTGGAAAATTTAGCCTATATATAAAATTAACTGATTGAAGCAAGTAAAGCCAAGTATCTTTAGAATTTTAAAGATTCAACAAATATTCTATGGAAAATACCATTTTATTAATTGATAATAGTTTACTAGCATATCACCTTGTTATTTAAAGCATTAACAATTTTTCTAAAATTGGCAGCATTAATACTAGCATTCTCATTTTGCCACAAAGCAAAAATAAAAATTTTTCTGTAAGGTCCTGAGTTCAATTCCCAGCAACCACACTCACAAGCATGCATAATGAGATCTGATGCCTTCTTCTGGCCTGCAGACATACCCGCACACAGAATACTGTATGCATAATAAATAAATAATTCTCAAAATAAAATTGCTTATTAAAAATCTTTTCTTTAAATCTGATAGTTAAGCAATAGAGAAAATACCATTTTGTTTTACAAACTTTGTAAACTGTTTGCAACAAAATTTAGAACTTTTGAATACTATGATTTAAAAGTTAGTGAAAAATTGGTAGAAAACTATGTAAAATAGAGAGTATAAGAAAAAAGATAATATATATTTTGCTAAGAAAATAATTGTTCAGGAATTTAAATTATCAGTTTCAGCAACTTAAGAGGTGGCAGGGGTGCAGAAACTGAAGCAAGGTCCTGGAGCAGTTTGCTGGCTTGCTCTCCATGGCTATCTCAGACTTCTTATAGCATTTAGTACCACCAGCCCAGAGATGGCACTGCTCACGGTGAGTTGGGCACTTCCACATCTATTATCACTCAAGAGAATACTCCACGGGTTTGCCTAGAAGCCAATCTGGTGGGGCATTTTCTTAATTCAAGGATATCTCTTCCTATCTCTTCCCAGAAAAGTCCATCTTATGCCAAGTAGATGTAAACTAGTCAGCACACCTCTTTTGACCTCCTTTTCAAAATTAAAGGTAAAGTCACATGTGTATGTGCATATTCTTCAAGAAGTGTGTCCTTAAAGAAAAATAATGAAAAGTAGAAGTGTGTTCTTTACAAATGTTTTCACTGTAACACACACACACACACACACACACACACACACACACACACCCTATATCTAGGAAGTGGGAAAGCAAGAAAATGGAAGAAAGGTAATCTAAGTGTACATAGGTAGATGGTAATACATAATACAAAATTTCATATATTTTAAAGTATCCCATATTGAAATGTGGCCACTCTGCACCATATATTGCTTTAAAAGTAGAAGATGTATGGACATGTAGATTTTAAAAATATGTGTAAACTGTCTATTAGTATTAAAATCCTATAAATCAGTCAATACATAAATGAATAAAGCAATGCATGCTTGAGCTGAAAAACATAAGACTGTCTTGCTTGGTTTTGTATATGCTGTTTAGTAGTTTCATATATAGGCAGTAAAGTTTCAAGGCAGTTTCAAAATCTATCAAGTACATGAATCCATTCAAGCACATGAATGTATTTTCATTTTGAAGTTTGTGTATACCGTTTCATCTTAAGAACCAATGAGCTAAATGTAGAACATACCAATATTTATGAGTATTCATTTATATATATATATATATATATATATATATATATTAAAATCAAGTAGCTTCTATACAACATAAAGTTCTACCATCCAAGAACTAGATTTTTTGAGGTTATGTGTGTGGTATGCCTGCTTTCCCTTGACAATAGTCTTTTTGTTGTTGTGTCCACACAGAAGAAAGGGCATTCTCTCTCTCTCTCTCTCTCTCTCTCTCTCTCTCTCTCTCTCCTCTCATCTATCCCTGGCTAATATTAAATTCATGATTCTCCTGCCTTAGCCTTAAGGGTGTCCAGTGCATGGGGTATCTATTATACTGGTATTATTCCATTCTCAGGGGTCATGCTTTCAGTATCTAATCACTTCTTTAAGCCCTCACATTTTAGTGTTGATTTGGTGGTTAGGAATCTGGGGATTTTTAACATAAGAATTGGAGAGAGGTATATTCATTCTGCATCAGTGACCATTTCCTGTTCACAAACGGCATTATTTTCAAAATATTTGCTCACTGCATATAGTATTATCTCTATAGCACACGGAGGTTAATAATATCTCTTGAAGTAATATCTGGGGAACTCTCTAGCTATTAAGGGTTTCATTCCTCCTCATGCAGAAGCAATTTGATTCACTCAAAACCCAAATTAATGAGGATTTTCTTCTCGTCATTATTTCTTTTAATCAGAAATAGCTTCTTCTTTTTAAAATAATGCAAAGGCATCTGAAGAACAAAATAACTGTCAGAAAACAAACTCTCTTTCAAAATCTGAAGAAAATTAAGTAGAGGCATTTAAACTGACTAGTAGAAGAAGATTCTGCAGGTAGCATTGAACAGAATGATTAATGTCAATGAAAATATTGATATATATTCAACAAATAGGCATTTGATGGGTATTTAATGAGTCTGGTAGGTAATAAGTAATACCTAAAATAAAGATAGTCAATTATGGTTCACAATAAAGTGATAATATGTTATAAATCATATCTTTTATGAAATTAATTGTACTGAGATGTTTGAAGAATGACACAGCAGTAAAATACTCAAGCTACTAAGGGGACACAAAAATAGGGAAGTAAAAGCTAACTTGGCAAGTATGAACAGGTCACAAGGCACCATCTTAAAACATGCATAAAAGTCTCATCTAATTAGGAACTTCTTATTCCCTTTACACATCTCCATGTTGCTCATTCAAACTAGTTCACATTTTCAACTTTATTTCTAAAACAATGTAAAAAGATGAGGCACTAGCTAAGGAAGAAAAAGCAACAAAATTGTAACAACTGTGGTAGACAGGAAAAGGGGCCCTTAGGATTGGTATAGAGTAATCAACATCCATCTAGCAGACTGTCAATGTTCCTTCTGATGTCCCATTTTGCAGGATGTTTTCTACTTGTAAGCACTGATACATATGAAACATATGTCTTCCCTGATACATATGAAACTATGGGAGAAGGTTATACATTGAAATGTTGAATTGATAGTGATTTTCTTTGGTTATTGATAGATGAGAATGTAAAAATAAAGCTGCTGAAATTTATCCTCCAAAAAGGACTAACGTGGTGGTCATTTTCAGAGGTCACAAGTATCTTTGAGTCCCAGCTTTCCATATTCAATACTTTCTCATTGTTGTGCCTTGTCTTGCTATCCCCCGCTTCTCGATCTTTCTACTTCCTTGTTGATGGTTTCTATGATCACTGAGACATTATTGTCCATAGATTTAAATTTTTACCACATATCTGATCCTGGACAATCCAATATAAGACATTAAGTAATTCACTACCTTTAAAAGAAATAATAGGGTTTTATGTTGTTGATTAAAGAGATACGGATCAGAGAATCATTCCTTAATAAATAATGCATTAACTTTTATTTGTTTAGGGATTGTTTTTAGTAAAAACATGGAAAAAGCCAGTTTCTGGATAGTTCATGAATGTTATCATGCTACCTGCATTTGGCATTCAAAGCCTGTATATAGGTTATGTTGGCTTCAGCGCTGTAATTTTGATAGCTTGTTAGCATTTCCGTGTGTATCTGTAAGATCCTGGCAGCAATCACCTACTTCCCGATCCACTTTGTTTCATTGTCTCTGTAGGACTTCTATCATTCATGCAATATCTCATTTGAATTGATACTCAAATCCCTTAATTCTGCTGTTGCCTGCTGACATCAGGGCCTTTTACATCTCTGTCGGTTATACTACAGATACTCTACACTAGATAGTTGCTACACTAGATAGGAACTTCACCTCAGTCCTGTATCCTGCACCACCAGCAACCTCTATGCCACTATCTGCTCCTTTTCCTACTCATTTTCATGGGATAGCAATAGAGCCATGCCATCTTTTTTGTCATATTGTGTTATAAGAAAGGAATAGAAAAAAAAAACTCAGTCTCAAAAAATGAGAACGGTTTTAATAAGGCTACTGCAAACTTATACATGGATCTTGTTCCCCAAGAGTCAAATGTGATACCAAAGTAGCTGCTTTCTTGGGTTTTAATGCAAATTCCACATAGTACTGAACTTCTGCTATAAACACTTCAGCTGCTTGCTCTATAGGAAATCCTTTTAATCATGCCCACTGAAGCTGTTGCCAGTCCAAGAATAATAATATAAGCACTGTATTTTTATGTCCTAAAAATGTTTCAAAGGTCATTCTATTGTATTCACCTCCCCCGTTTCTCATTTTTTCCTTTTTCTTCTTTTTGCTCGATGTCTTCTTACTTCTGTTTGTTTCCTCTCATTCACATTACTATTGACGAAATAGGATCTTCTAAGTTGTGTTCATTGTATCCATATGGCACTACTGAACATGGCATTGTATTTACTATACTGATATTTATTGGGAATTAACAAGGAAACAGAAAATATTAACATGTCTATATTTGTGCTAAAAGTTAATCAAAACAACATTTATTGATAATTTAATATGGAGCTAATGCAATTTAAGATAGGTACGCAGTAATGAAAAAGGAGATTAAACAAGATGCTAAATCCGAACCTATTTTGTATCTGAAGAAAAATTTTAATTCTGAAAATTTTGGTGTCTAAGTTGTCCTCATTAGAACTTTCACAATTATTGAATGATCATATATTAAATGGAAATGAACTATGACAAATTTACTTACCCTTAGGTAGTTGAAGTTACATTAACAATGAATATGTCCAATCATTCCCAGATAAAAAAGACAAAATCATATGCCTTGTGGTCTATCATCATAATTTATCATCATCCTTATTTTCCACTTGTGTATCTTTATAAAACTGTGTTGATGCTCTTATGTGTCAACTGTCTTCACTTTTGACACAGATTTTTTAGTGTGTATGTAAATTTCAAAGTATAGTGAACATATATGTATTTTTAGTAGTATGTGCTATGTGTAGTCATATATATATATACATACATACACACACACACACACACATATATATATATATATATGTATATATATATATATATATATTTCTAAGTTTGGTCCAATATAGCAGTATAATTGTTTTAAACCTCCTTAAAAATGCTATATAAATACATGTTCTAAGAACACTGATTTCTTTTTTTGGAAGAATGTCTTTTCAGAGATGTTATTAATCAATGGAGGACAACTGACAGACTATATACCATGTCATTACCATTCCCTTCTCACTCAGGTCTTAGGTTAAACTCCTTAGAATACTGTATAAAAGATTCATTGGTTCTAATACATTTTGTCATCTAGGATTACTTTTTACACTAACTCAACCATAGTGGAACTGATGCTGGCTGCTACTGAAGTAATATTGCCTTCAAGTATATCTAACACAGGAAATTAATTCTGATTTGTTAATAATGGATATGACTAATATCTGCTAAACAGTGTTGTAAGATGTGTTTTGTTTGAATAAAGTAATAAGTTTATAAAGTTTTCAACCTTATTGTATGAGTAAACAACTAATATTTTCCTACTATGAACCACCATATTTCCCTGGTAGTAAAACATTTTATTTGATATCTGTTATAGTCTAGTATTTTCTGAAGCTCAAGTGATAAACAGGGTAATTTGCACTATCTTTCTAAAAATAATTCTCATTTAAAATATGATAATTAAAATTATTGTCATTATAAATTACTCGCAAAAGCACTAATATAAGACCAAAGGCTAACTTTTTGTGCATAAAGAACAAATAAAGCATTAAATATTATCTGCAAATTAAGTAAAATGTAAGTATGAAATACAATACAATGTACCACATTAGTGTACTCAACAAAATTGTTTAAGAGAAATTGTGTTCTATGTAATGTAAATATAAACTATCTGCAGTTGTACATGGATTTAGAACAATGACATACTTTTACTTTCAGTAAATTTGTGTTATAAATCCACTGTGAGAACTTAATTATTCCACTGATTTTCTGTATTAAAACTTCACAAAACACTAACGTGTTAATTATAATCATACATTTTCCTTCATCTTTGCTAAGTTATCAGCATTTTCCAATTGCAAAAATATAGAAATCTGTTGTAAACAACCTGTTTTCATTATTTATTTTTCCAAATCACAAATTATTCAGTATATAAAAAGCACCTGTAGTCTAAAATTTTATTGCCATAAATTATGCACCCACCCACTGAGACAGTGGAGCTGATCTATTGAGAGCTCACCAAGACCAGCTGGACTGTGACTGAAAAAGCATGGGATAAAACTGGACTCTCTGAACATGGCGAACAATGAGGGCTGATGAGACGCAAAGGACAATGGCACGGGGGTTTGATCCTACGTAATGTGCTGGCTTTGTGGGAGCCTAGCCAGTTTGGATGTTCACCTTCCTAGATATGGACGGAGGGGGGAGGTCCTAGGTCTTACCACAGGGCAGAAAACCCTGACTGCTCTTTGGACTGGAGAGGGAGGGGGAAAGGGGGGGGGGAGGGGGAGAAAGGTGGGAGGAGGGGAGGAGGGGGAGAAGGTTGGGAGGAGGGGGAGGGAAATGGGAGGCTGGGAGGAGGTGGAAACTTGTTTTTTTGTTTTTTTTCTCCTTTTCTCAATAAAAAAAAAATCAGAAAAATGTGGCCTTCTAAAGATGAACAACTACTAATCCAAGTAAATTTTCACACTTACAATGGCTTTCTTCTTCTCAAACATTACAGGCATGTTTTAACAGCTGAGGGATTTTAGACACAGATGTAAATGTGCCTGGAAATTATTAACAGTCAAGGTACATGTGTTAGTCCATTTTGTATTGCTATGAAAAATTACCATCTGTTGTATAAATTAAAAAGAAAATAAGTGTATTTTTTCAGAATTCGTGTAATGGAAAGTTCAAACAGCAATGCATCTAAAGCGTAAAAATGTTCTTCTGATTGTATCACCAAATTGTATATAGCATTTCATGCTTATGCAGAGGGAAGAAGGAAAAATGCTAGGAGAAGAGATGGGGAGAGACTAGGGGACAGAGAAGTATGACAAATAATGAAAGCAGAAGGAGATATGGCAGGGATTGTGCTGCTCTTTTATCATAATTCGTAGTTAGGAGATTTTATCCATTCTTTCAAGATCTACGTCATTCTAAGTGATCAATTTTAATCTTCTCTCGGCAACCACGTTCCTTCCAATCATTTTTCACTATGTCCCAGATCATAGTAGTTCCCCTAGCTTTCAATATCATTAAACTGAGAGCTACTCCTTTAGTCATGAACCTTTGGGGAACATGCTATATGTATACCATTCCATTTGTATATTCATATAATTCGAAAGTGACTCTAAATAATAAACAAGAGAACATGTCAATTGTAGAGCCATTATAACATGACTCACTCTTTATTATAAATAAAAAAACAGGGCTCCTGAGAGTCTTCAACTGAGAAAGTACTTGCTTCACAATCCTGAAGACCTATATTCAATTCCTGAATCCAGTTGACTCAGATAAATGTAGAAGAACAGAATCATCTCCACAAAGCTCTCCTCTGACTTCTCCATGGATTTTGTGGCACATTTACCTACACAGACACATGATGAGCACATATACAATATTACAAACAAAAAATAAACTAACAGCAATCTATGTTCCATAGTCTGATATAACATGTGGGTGTTAACATTTCATTCTATAATTAACAGAGATTCATAACTTCTATAAGACAAGCATTGCCCCATTGTTTTTTTTTGCCTTATCAGAATTTTCTAATGGACTTAAAATGTCAAAATGTTGATCAGAACATAAAGTGTTTTAGGCATGCTTAACATATGGCAATGAGTGCTCAATGAAAGTAGACTGGGTGAAGCAGCTACACCATCAAGAACTTTTATTAGGTAGATAAAAAATTCAACACACACACACACATGCACACACGCACACACATATAGTTTCCTTATATACAAAACTTTTCTTATAACAAAACTTTCCTTATAAGAAGAAAACATGAGGCATAAAGTAAATAAGTAATTAAGTAAATGAGTATCTCCCATGCTCCCATGAAAGATAAAATAGAGCAATAATAAGAAAAGTCACAAACTAAGGAAACCAAACTAAAAATAAATAAATCTGAGATGGAATAACTTATGTTTACACTGGATTTTTGAAGAAGAGAGGTGAATTGCAATCTATTTTATTTTGTGTAGTTTCCTACATTTGTTATTATTACAAGTAATTTCATGAAAGAAGTTGTGTTATTTAAGAAATACATGAGGTTCAGTTATATGCACTTAAACAAAAGGAAGCATTGAAATAAAATGTCATATTTCCCTGTGGCATGCATGCTTATTGTATTTGGTATGCAGGATTTATATGCCATGGCATTTGGAGTCCACACAATAGATAAATAAATGTAACTCTGAAAGAAAGATTCAGCTGTACTCCTGTCACTGATTGAGATCATTGATGAACTCGAAGGAAAAGTCTATAAATGCATTTGTCTAACCTGAGTGGAACCCGGGGGAAACTGCCTATTTAGTAAAATAAATGAAAAAGATTTGTGTGGGGGTATGGTGCCAAAGGTTAGGTTAAAAGATTTATGAGGAAGTTTGTCAAAATGGAGAAAAGGTAATTGAGTCTTAATCCCATTACTTCGAATGTAGTCTGTGTATTCAAGCAGCTCAAACTCTACATTTGTGGGAATAACACCTAGAGTAAAACGATCAAAAACATCTGTAAGTTATGAATGCACCCAGCCCATATGCTGTATTTTAAATCCAGACTCATAGAATATTGGTGTATTTATCAGTCTTACCACATTTCTCAAAATTGTGACTTCTGAGTATTTATTACTTTTCTCTATTTGAGTATAATGAGAACTGATCAATAATATCTTTAAAAGATATTTTGCTTGTTTTTAATGGACATGTGGCCCATCATTCTGTTCCTTTAAAATAAATTGACTAAGCAATGTAGTAACCATATAAACTGTGGCATTTTTTTCCAGCCCTTGACTCATAAAAGGTAGTAAAACTTGCCCTACTATTTAAAAAGGTATTTAATAAAACATGCTATATTCTAGAAAAGATGAATAGATAAATTGGTTACAGCTAGGGTCTTGAGAAATGAGTGCTGATAATCCTGCAATCTTGACAACCTGAAACCAAGTAAGTCGGCTACAAATTAAGGACCAACTGCATGGGAACATCAGTTAAACTAGTGAGACCAGATTTCACTCAGTCATATTAGCCCAGTATGGAAACAGAGGCCAAAGCGGAGTGAATTCTACTTCACTTTGTAAGGATGGCATGGTCTTTTAAAGGGAGAATGAAAGATCAGGTCTGAGTGGGGATCATTAGTGTTATGGAATTAGGGATGTCCTGTTTGTTCTCACTACCTGATACTTCAAGATCCAGGGCATTGTTTTGGTTGCCTTTACTTTATTCAACATGCTACCTAACATCATTCTTTATCATTTACAAAAAATAAAAGAAAATTGATAAAAAACAAAACTCAACTTTGCTCCTCAGTCTTTCCTGCCTCATATATATATACTTTGTTGTAATGGCTTTGGGAGCTACAGTTTGTTACACAGTATATTCACTTGCTCAAACAGCTTTCCTTGTACACATTCATTACAATGAGTTGTTGGTCTTATTCAAGGGCTCTGGCTTCTGGTACAACATCAATATTAGACCCTCACCAAAACTCCTCTTGGATATCCTATTGTTGCTCCCAGTCATGAGAATATTGTAGCTATGATTCCACAGTACCTTCATACTCTCCAGTAGATAATAGGTTGTATGTTGAGGTGGGTCAACTCAAAATCATGGATGTTGGCCTAGGTGGTAATTAAATTTGTTAACCTCAGACTATTGTAAAGAGGGGCAAACCCATAGAATTGTGGTTGACTTATATTGCTTGATTGGTTTTCCAGAAATGGAAAATATAGAATGAGATAATATTGCTTTTTATATATTTGGCACAATGCTCATTTTTAACTAAATGATGAATTCACTAGAACCTTGTTTGGTAAAAGAAAAAATTCATTGTTTGCTTGTAAATATGACCATTTATTCTGAAACAATTACTTTACCTTTTAAGTTTGAACTAGAAATCTTTACTGGTGTAGTACCATGAAATTTCAAAGCTTTTTAAGAAGATTATCTTTCTGAAACTTAATGTATAGTGAAAAAGTAAAGGTTTTCCAAGACTGGGATTTGTAGCCAGAATTGACAGTCTGAAAAGTACATGAATTCACTTATAAAAGTTTGATTTTTAAACTCATATGTCCAAATTTTAGAAAGACAATGCTGATTGTTTTTCTTTCATATAGAAGATGCAATCATGGGAAAGTGAATTACGGGTTGTGAAAAATATTCCAGCCTCTTAGGAGACTAAGGCTTTTGACTGAATGTGGGATAAAATTGATCTGAACTTTAACTCAGACACTTGAAACATATGATGACCTGACATTTCTCTGAAGTAAGCTGAAGACACAGAACACACATAAGCCTCCATAAGTGACTTCAGCAGTACCTCTTCCTCATTTAGAGGAAAGTCTGTTATTGAATACTCTCTCGCCACAGAAGAGTGCCTTGGGAAAATGGTTTATCCTAACACATTCTGAAAATTTTCCTAAAGGCTATTTATCCTGCATCAATATTTGGATGGAGGTGGTTTCAAATGCAAACATGCAAGATGTTCCAAGAGCTTAGCATCTTTTTTTGTGTTAACGTTTCTCATAAATAATTTTATTTTGGGCATATAGGTTCTGCTACATATGTAATAAATGTGACTCTTTTTAATATCAGAGTTACCCTTAGGGCAGTAAGTACATTTATTTCAAAGAAATATAAAAATAAAATGAATAGAATACATCAGGTACCTCTCAGATCATTACAAATGAGTCATCAAGCCTTTCTAAATTTCCTTGGGTTATATGAATAATGCCTTGAGATAGACTGCAACTCACTAAACTGTCTTTCTGAGGACTGGGGGTGGGAAAGGTTTTAGAAAGGGGAAACCCCTGGGAAGAATTGTTCTAGTAACTGTCACGTAATTCATCTCAACAGAAGAGAAGCTGATTTTCAATCAGTCTAAGGTAATAGAAGATGTCAGAATTCTAGAGATTATTTTGTCGTCAGTAGTCCACTTACCCTGCTTGAGAACACCCTAGGAATAACAAATGAATCATAAGGTAGAATCACATACAAGCACATTTATTTTCTTCAAATATTGATATTTTCCCCTTTGAGTTATATGTCTAGAGAAATTTGTTCTGTAAAGTAATCCATTAGGGTCAGAGACACGAATGTGTCAAATATGAAGTTTGATGGCCTTCTAAGATTTTAGTATGTCCTGGACTGGGAAAACTTTTGATTATCCATCTGTGTTCCACCTGAAAGAAGATGGGGTATAGTCTAAAGCTGCAGATTAGTGGAAATGCTTGTAGCCGTTTTACCTCATTGCCTGTCAGCTAAATCTTGCTGACAATATAGGAATTCTTCACTACTGAAGGAACGAGCCTCCCTGGACTGATAATTTTCTCAGTTTATGGTGTGTGTGATGTTTTTGTAAAGTGGGAAATAGTTGAGAGTGTGAGTGTGATAATCCTAGAAGGTAAATTTAGGCGATTCAACCAACCGAATACCACCTGAAAATTGGATAGAATTTAACGGACAAAAGCAAACTCAATTGTATGCTCACTTCTCTTGTATTCCCAGGATTTAGCTTATAGTGTATGGCTAATAAGAGACTATATAAATGATTATTAAATGTATGAATAAATGAAAGTGGGCACAAATGAATATTTTCCTGGGATTTTGATGGACATCTGGGTTCTTTTATCATAATCATAGATGTCTTTAGTCATTATCATTCCTAATACATGATAGCTTTATTTATTTTCTTAAATGTTTGATCCTATAAAACTGGGATAAGTAATTACAATAAAGAGAAAATACAATGGATGTATGAAGAATGATTCATTTTTAATAAATTATTTTATTACTTTAAATAATACCAATCCAAATTCCCATTCCCTCCCCTCCTCCCTCTCCCTCCACAGACCCTCCCCCCACCCCTCCAACCCTAAGAAAGTAGTACCATGAACCCTGCCCTGTGGAAAGTCCAAGGCCCTCCCTACTATGTCTAGGTTTAGCAAGGTTTACATCCAAAGAAAATAGGATCCCATGAAGCTGGTATATGCAAGTAGAGACACATCCCAGTGTCACTATCAGTGGCCCCTCAGTCTTCCCCAGCTGTCAACCCCATTCAGAAGGGCTTAGTTGTTTCCATGGTCGTTCATTCCCAGTCCAGTTGGAGTTGGTGAGCTGACATTAGCTTAAGCAAACTGTCTCAGTGGATGACCCCCTCATGGTCCTGAATTCCTTGCTCATACTCTCACTTCCTCCACTCTTCAACTGGATCTTTGGAAGGAGCTCAGTCTAGTGTTCCTATATGGGTCATTGCCTCTGTTCCCGTCTGTTGTTGGACGAAGGTTCTATAGTGATATTTAAGGTAAGGTCAGTTCAGACACCCTCTCTATTTTTTAGGGTCTCAGCTGGGTTCATCCCTGTGGGTTCTTGGGCATTTTTCTTTTTTAAAATTTATTTTTCCATTCAAAAATTTCCACTTCCTCCCCTCCTCTCATTCCTCTCCCACCTCCCCACTCACCCTCCTCCCTCCCCTCCAGTCTTAAGAGAGGGCAGGGTACCCTGCCCTGTGGGAAGTTCAAGGCCCTCTCCCCTCCATCCAGGCCTAGGTAGGTGTGCATCCAAACAGGCTAGGGCCCTTGGGCATTTTTCTAGAGGTAGGCTTTTGCTAACTCCATAATGGCTCCCTCAATCAGAAAACTGGGAATCAACCTACCTCAGGTTTCACTCTTGGGAATATATCCAAAATATGCTCAATCATACTACAAGAGTATTTGTTCAACTATGTCCATAGCAGCATTATTTGTAATAGCCAGAAATAACCTAGATGCTCCTCAATGGAAGAATGGATAAAGAAAGTGTGGCACATCTACACATTAGAATACTACTTAGCAATAAAAATTAAAGACATGCAAATGGACAAAATTAAACATCATCCCGAGTAAGGTAATCCAGACTCAAAAGAGCAAATATGGTATGTACTCACCCATAAGTGAATACTAATCATAAACAAAGGCCAACGAACCTATAGTTCAGGGTCCTAGAGAAACTAAGTAATAAGGTGAACCCAAAGAAAAACATATACAGACCCACCTGGAAATTGGAATCAGACAAAAATTTGCGAGCAGGGGGGCAGGGGGGCAGGGGGTAGAGGGAGGAGAAGGGGAGTTGAGGAGAATTTGAGGGAATGGGATGGTCGAAATGGGGGAAGGAGAGATATGAGAGCAAGGAGAGAGATATCTTGATTGAGGGAATGATTCATATGCCTGAATTTCTTCGGTGAAGGAAACCTTCACCAACAGCTCCATCAAGCAATAGAACTTGGCAGCTTCAGACACGTGGTGCTTCTAACTTCAGAGCCAAGGATATAAGAAAGGGTTTTTGGAATCTCCCCTTGTGTCAAAGGAAAGCCACTGAGGCCAGATGTATATCTGAGATGTCACTACATAGAGGTCTGGACAGGCCATTGCCTGGAACTATGAAGGTGATAAGTGGATTGTCTTGGAAACTCAAAGATGTTGGAGGTGGCAGAGTCATGGGATACTTGCCAAGGAAAGCTGCAGACCAGGTGTGAATCAGTCCAAGAGAAAGAACTATATTGCAGTCAGCAAAGGTGAAAGGACTTGGAAATCTGAAGAGCTATTTGCTATCAGATGGAGATGCAGAATTTAGAGTTTGTAGTGCTAGTTGTTCTTACTTTGGTGCAGTATTTCCTCACTGTGTACCCTTTCCTGCATTGTGAGATGGTGACATAAGTTCTGTACCATTGCATGTGGGAAGTATGTGACATTCTTTTTGATTCTTATTTTATGGGGGATTACACTTAACAGATTGCCATATATCCCAGAAGAGCCTCTGGACTGGAAAACAGTGTTGAGATGGTTACAAACTATAGGGACTTTTGAAGCGGACTGAATGCATCTTTGAATTATGATATGGCTACACGCCTATGAACATGAGGAATACAATGTTGTAGTTTGAAAGAGAATAGCCCCCATAGGCTCAGATATCTGAACGCTTGGTCATTAGTCAGTGGTGCTACTAGACAGGGATTAAAGGTGTGGCCTTATTGGAGTAGGTGAGGCATTGCTGGAAGAAGTGTGCTATTGTGGGTACAATTTGAAGTTTCAAAATCCTATGCCAGGCTCATCCTCTCTGCCAGCAAATCACGATGTAGCTCTCAGCTACTGTTCCAACACATGTGTGTTACTATGCTCCCTGCCATGATGGTAACGGACTAAGCCTCTGAAATGGTAAGCAAGTCACCACTTAAATGATTTCTTTTATAAGCGTCCCTTCATAGCAATAGAACAATGCTTAAAACATACTTTCATAGTTTACTTAATGTGGCTTTTGCAATAGAAACATGTCTGAAAGTATTATTTATATATATGCACAAAAATACACTAAAGTCCAATTATTACTACATTTTTAGATGAGTGTATCCATCCTGTTTAGCTCTTAAATTCCAGTAAGTATAGTAATAGGCCAGAGACATAGGATTTACTTTCATAAATAGCAGATAAATTGTACCATGTAATGTCTCAAATTCATTACACTAAAATTTAGAGATGTTAGTTTGCCCTCTTCATCTTCCTGGGAAAGATTGCTTTTTCGTTTGTTTTGGTTTTCAAGACAGGTTTCTCTGTGTATCCTGGCTGTCCTGGCTACACAGAGAAACCTTGCAGACTGGGTTGGCCTTGAATTCACAAAGGTCCACCTGCCTCTGCCTCTCTCATGCTGGGAATGAAAGCATGGGTTACCAATGCACAGCAAGATTGCTTTTTTTTTTCATTTCCTCTACCTGGATCTTCTGTAGCCTTCATATTCCTCTTAGCTTGGAATCCTCTTTATAGGACCAGGATTATATTGATTTTCTAGTTGTACAGGGTACTTAAAAATGCTATAGTAATATATGAAAAATGCATGGCTTTTACTTGTGAAAAGATTAATAACAATTGCTTTTATCTTTTGACAAATAAGTTTTGACAAATTAGTAATAGACTAGTTTTTAATTCAATATCTAAATAACACTAAATTGGATCGTCATTATTTTAATGCTGAAGTAAACATTCCTGGGCAACTCAACCAATTTTTTTTTAAAGTTATGACTCCATGAATAAGTAAATGCAGAGTGTGAATGAAAACAACTTTAAATTATGCTATGCAGACAACTTTAAAAGAATTTTAGAAGAAAAGGAGAAGATAATGAACGAGCAGAATTTAATTTTGAGGGTTTTTATTTCAATTCTGCATTGGGCTGGAGGCCAGATTCCTAATTACTTCTGTATATACAGTATAAAAATTGCTTAAGGGATGCTGGATGAATTTTCCAAAAGACAATTAAAGATTCTCAGTTGAATAAAATAATTTTTTTCCTGATAAATTTTGTGAGTGTGGTGGTTTCCCTGAATGGGTGACATTCTGGACAATCTATTGAGAGGTGCAGTTCATGACAAAAGTAAATGTGCTTTTTGAAGATACTGGGATTAACTTATTTAATTATTTGTTCAATTAGCTACATTTGCAAGATTTATAAACCTTAAATGTTAATCTTAAAGCCTTCCCTTTCTGCATATTTTAATGGCTCTGGTGTTCCTGTGGCTTTGCTGAACTCCTCAGCTATTGCGACTTCATAAGAGCCTTTAAAATGCACAGTTGCCCAGGTCCTGCCTGAGAAGATTCTGATTTAATTGGTTCAAGAAGCATTCTGATCATTGAGATGTTTAAAAGCTCCCCAGGTAATTATAATGTCAAGGTAAGGTTGCAAACCACTGGATTTGGGGGAAAAATACCAGCTCCTATAGAAGAGTCAGTAAATTCAAATTAAATCAGAGTGAAGCAAAGGCAAAAAGGAGAGAAAAGTCCATGAAGCATGCACTTTAAAAGCATGTATTGTCAGTAACACATCACTGAGCAAGACTGCTAAACTCACTAACCTGTTTTTGTTACAATGTTCCTGGTGCAAAAAAAATGAATTATATTGTAATAAGAACAGAAATCCATTTTACAAATTTTGAGATTTTTAATAAGTAGATATTATATAATCATATGATTCTCTGAGAGCATAAGAAACTATTGATTTATATTAGATTGGCCAGCTGTAAGTCAGCAGCAGGTTTTTTTTTCTTTTCTTTGTCATTTTCTTTTTGAAAATGCGTTATTTCGACTTCTTTTTTTTTATTGCGAAAAGAAGAAAAAAAACATAAACAAAAAACAAGTTTCCACCTCCTCCCAGCCTCCCATTTCCCTTCCCCTCCTCCCACCCTTCTCCCCCTCCTCCCACCCTTCTCCCCCTCCCTCCACTCCTCTCCCCCTCCCTCTCCAGTCCACAGAGCAGTCCTGGTTCCCTGCCCTGTGTTAAGTCCTAGGTCCTCCCCCCTCCGTCCATATCTAGGAAGGTGAGCATCCAAACTGGCTAGGCTCCCACAAAGCCAGCACATTAAGTAGGATCAAAACCCCCTGCCATTGTCCTTGGTGTCTCATCAGCCCTCGTTCGCCATGTTCAGAGAGTCCGGTTTTATCCCATGCTTTTTCGGTCACAGTCCAGCTGGCCTTGGTGAGCTCCCCGTAGATCAGCTCCACTGTCTCAGTGGGTGGATGCACGCCTCGTGGTCCCGAATTCTTTGCTCATGTTCTCCCTCCTTCTGCTCCTCCTTGGGACCTTGGGAGCTCAGTCCAGTGCTCCTGTGTGGGTCTCTGTCTCTATCTCTATCCATCACCAGATGAAGATTCTATGATGACATGCAAGATATTCGTCAGTATTGCTCTAGGATAGGGTCATTTCAGGTTCCCAATCCTCAGCTGCCCAAGGAACTAACTGGGAACCTCATCTTGGGCACTAGGGAGCCCCTCTAGGGTCAAGTCTCTTGCCCACCCTAAAGTGGCTCCCTTTACTAAGAATTGTGGTTCCGTGCTCCCCTATCCACCTTTCCTTTATCCCAATTCTCATGTTTCCCAGGTCCCCCCTCCTTCCCTTCTATTAGTGGTTTTAATTCAGTTTCTTTCTCTTTCATTTTTTACTTTAACTGATTATTTGTGGATTTTCACATCATGCATTTTGTTACCACTTACCTCCAAGTCCCCTCACATCTGCCTTCTGCCCTTGCACCCTCCCCCTAAAACAAAACCAAATTTAAAAGAAAAACCAAAACAAAACAAAGAAGCAAAACAAAAACCAAAAGAACAATTTTGTGGAAGATGCAATGTAGCCTGTTGAAACTCACAGTTGACCCTTTAGTCCAATCATCTTTAACTGCAAATGGTCATTGCCAGGAGTAATTGGTCTGACTCCAGGCTTCTGCTTTCTGCTACACAACAGATAATGGTATTTCACTTCCGCTCCTCTGGGATATTCTGTTATCCCATGTCATGGAGAGCCTGCTGTTTTGGATCTGTAGGTAACTCTCCTTCACATGTTCCAGCAGTTCATAGGTTCAGGGGATGCCAGGATGGACCAACTCATAGCCCTGGTTCTGGCCCTGGCTGGTAATTAGGTTGGTCAGCTCACTAGCTTTCTCTCCTAGTCAGTTACTACCAGGATGAGCTCTCCAGCACTGCCTTGATTAGCTCACCCAATACAGCCTACATCAAGGAGCTGGGCCAGTTCTCTTGTTCTCGGGCCCTCATATCCAGGTCCCCCCGACTCACATTGCCAGGAACAGATCGACTGTTTAGCCCAGGCAGGGTTCAGGACCCTCTCTCCTGATTACTGCAGGGAGAATATGAGAGGGACAGGGGCAGGGCGGGACGGGACGAGCAGAGTCTGCTGTCCTGCTCTCAAATCCTCAGGCCTGGCTCACCTGTGGACCTGACAACTAGTTCAGCTCTACTGAACTGCATCTAGTGTAGGGCAGGGCTAGTTCTCACCCTTTTGACCTCTGGGCCAGCTCTCTTGCTTGCCACAGGTAGCAAGTGATAGAGGGGGAGGGTGTCTTTCCCTTGCCCATGCCACCAAATGGCAGATTAAGGGGACAGTTAAACTCTGTTGTTCTCACACCCTCAGGGCTGGCTCCCTGGCATCACAGACAACAGGGTCAGTTCTATTGTGCTGCCCAGGCAGGAAGCAAAGTTTGCTTTCTCATGCACTGCAGCCAGTGAAGGTCAGGGCCCAGATCTCCTACTCTTGTGACCCCAGGGTCAGCTCCTTCACCCACTGAAGGTGGTAATAGATGGGGGACATTTTTCCTTTACCAATGCCACCACATGGCAGACAAGAGGGACAGGGTCAGCTCTCCTGCTCTCATGCCCTCAGGGTCCACTCACCTGTGTCCTAGACCACAGGATCAGCTCTAATGTGCCTGCCTGGTAACATGCATGCCTATGGAGAGGGGGCAAACTCTCTCCTGAGGGGTTGGGCCAGCTCCCTGTTGCAATATCCAGTGAGGAACAGGACCAGCCATTCCAGGCCAGTGATTGGCTCAACACAGCATGGTTCCAATGATCCCTGTGCTAACACTGGTCATGGACATCCACACAGACGTGGACCCAGACATGGTCCTCAGCAGCAGCTCAGGTCCAGATGCCACCATGGCCCCAGTAGCAGCTCTGGCAGCAGCATGTCCCCCAGGGAATCAGCATAGTCCCAGGTGGCTAGCCAGAACCCTGGCATCCTCAGAGCCCTTGGTGGCAACCGGAGTCACGGACAGGACCACAGACCAAGACATGACTCTAGGTAGCAGTCATGTCCTGGACATCCCCATGGCTTGAGGTGGCAATACCAACAACACAGATCAGCATGGCCTTGGGTGCCCCATGGTCTGTGAATACAGACATGGTCAGAGGTAGATGAACAGACCGTGGTCCTCCAAATTGGCCCTGGGTGTTGACAACAACTCAGATCAGTACTGCTGTAGGGCAACATTGATTCTAGTTTTTGGTTATATGTATATATATGTTATTTCTTAAACAAAAAGAGTCTATCAAAAAATTAATGATTTCAGAAAGCAAATTTTAAATATCTGGGAAAACAAAGCTGCAATAAAAGAAGATTCATGGTTTTTTACTAGACATAAGGAAAACTAGGAGAACAGATACTTAGCTTCATGATATATTTTTTAAAGAGTAAGAGAAATACCATTAAGAATATTAGACAGATGCTACGTGTGGTGGTGAAAGCCTTTAATCCCAGCACTTGAGAGAGACAGAGGCAAGCAGATATCTGTGTATTGGAGGGCAGCCTGGTCTATATAGTGAGTTCCAGAACAGCCAGGGCTGTTATGAAGAGAAATTCTGTCTTACAAAACAAAAGCAAAAAGAAAGAAAGAAAAAAGTATTAGCTAAGTTCTTTCAAATATCAAATTATGAATTGTTTCTAAAATTTCGAAACCACAAACATAGATTCAGAGCTTCTACATTGGTATTCAAAAGCCCATATATATCTTATTATGATACTAAATATCTCATAAACAAAAATAATGACTAATAATAAGAATGTACATGTCTAAGCGCTATGATAAATTAAACCAACAAGAGGCCACTAAATCTTCATGCTGAAATTAGATTTGTCTTATGAAAATAGTCAACTGTCTAAAGTCTTATCTCCAAGGTGGAGTAGAGACATCAAGAGATACCAAACCAAAAGTAAAAGTTCTCTGCATCAAAAAAAAATAATAGTCATAATAATCTATCCCATGCATGTAAGGAGGGGTCATAAAATATTAAAGTAATAAAATATAAAATATTTCTATATTATGAAAAATATTGGTGAAATTAAAAGAACTCATTCACAATTTAGAAGGTTGAAATTTCATTTAAGGTGGAAGAGAAGAGAAGTTAAAAATATGGCAAATAGTCTATTTAAACCTAAAAAGAAGTCTATTAACATCAGAAAAAAAAGTAGAGTGCTCAAACATAGTACTCTTAAAAATGCCATCCTTTGTAGTCCAAATGCAAAAATATGCCAAATATTATAAAAAGTCTTACAGAATGCATGTCCAAAACCAATACTATTATCCAATTGATATTAAGAAAGATCACCTGTGACAACAATATAACTTATTCTTGCAAACCTCATATTAAAAGTGACAGAAATAATGATACTAATAAAATGTAACCACTGCTCCAGCCTATCACTCTTTAAGTACCTGGTTAGAAAGCAAAGCTCTCATTATCCAGAGATGTTCAAAATCAGAAATTTCTGTGAACTAACTTAGCAGGAAAGTCAATGAATAAACAAAAAAGATATTTAAGTATATTTTTAGATACCTAAATTTTGGAAGGAAATTTTACTTGGGTATGTATGTTCTTCTATAACCTATGGTATAATCAAACATAAAAATTAACTAGAGGGCATATAGTTGTGAGAGATATTAATCTGAAGTTAACCTGATAGCAGTATAGATGGTAGTGTTTAAGAAATATTGAATAACTTGTCCTTTCTCCTTGTATAGTTATGACAGGCAGACTTATGGTCTTTTGTCCATTAGATTCTAAATGTGCAATGCTTCTACCCAGATAATACACATTTCCTTTTTTTTTCCTGAGGAGAATGAGCTATTATAGCTGTGCATTTTTATGCTATAGGATAAACAATAGTAAACTCTCTTGGCAATGGTTTGTTTCAAGCTGTAAAATGTTTACATTCTTAGTTCTTTGCTGTTCATTATTACTGTTACAGAGCCAGGGAGCCATACTGAGCCAGAAGAATTTTTGGAGGACATTTAAAATACACATGTTCTATTCTGAGACATGGAACCCTTATTGTCGTTAGAGTAAACTCTCTAAGGATAAACAACAAATAACCCTTTGTCAATGTAACTTATATCACAATCAGACAGATCTGTGGAAGGGGAGAGTATACCAAAGTAGAACTTAAAAGCAGTATCTGAAATGAGAGAGTTAAGTTGCATTTTGAAAAAAATAGTTTTGATAATTATATTAAAAAGTAAAAATCCAACTTCACATAACACAAGATATTAAAATTTAGCTTTATATAATGTTCCAGTGTAAGCAATTTCAAAAAACTCAAAGAGTAATATTAATGCTATTTCTTTTATTATTATTATTATTATTATTATTATTATTTTATTACTTTAAAAAATACCAATCCAAATTCCCACTTCCTCCTTTCCTCTTACTTCCCTCCCACTCCCTCCACACAACCTTTCGCTAATCCCCCTCCAATTTTAAGAGAGGGCAAGGCACCCTGCTCTGTGGGAAGTCCAAGGCCCTCCCCACTACATCCAGGTTGATCAAGTTATATATCCAAAGAGAATAGGATCCCAAAAGGCCAGTACATGCAGTAGAGACAAATCCCAGTGCCATTGTCATTGGTCCCTCAGTCTGCCCCAACTGTCAGTTACATTCAGAGGGAGTAGTTTGATTCCATGCTTGTTGATTCCCAGTCCAGTTGGAGTTGGTGAGCTTTCATTATCTCAGGCACACTGTCTCAGTGAGTGAACCCCTCATGGCCTTGACTTCCTTGCTCATACTCTCCTTCCTTTCACTCTTCAACTGGACCTTAGTAGCTCAGTCCAGTGCTCCGATGTGGGTCTCTGTCTCTGTTTCCGTCTGTTTTAGATGAAGGTTCTATGGTGATATTTAAGATAATAATCAGTCTGACTACAGGGTAAGGCCTGTTCAGGCTCCTTCTCTATTGCTTAAGGTGTTAGCTGGGGTCATCCTTGTGGATTCCTGAGAATTTTTCTAGAGCCAGGTTTCTTGCTAACCCCAAAATGGCTCCCTCAATCAAGACATCTCTTTCCTTGCTCTTATATCTGTCCTTTCTATTAATGCTATTTCTACAATGCACGTGATGGCAAAGGCCTTTGCCATGTCCAACAGAGAAAAATTATTAAGGTATCCCTCATGTGTATTTCCCCCATTGACTAATTTTTTTTTTTATTTTCAATGCAATTTTTTTTGAAGTTTAGTGGAAAAGTAAAGCCATTTCAGTAAAATGCAATAATAAGTTTGTAAAGAAATGCCTTAACTGTACTCTAAGTCTCATGGAGAACACCTATAGAAAGAATAAAATTAAATCATGCTTTTTCTACAAAGTGTGAACAGTAGCTCCTAAACCTTTATGTGCAGAAATGGGGATTTTGATGGGTTTCCATGTATCTTAATTTCTCCTATCAACTTTCTTCTCCAAAATTCTATAAATTCTATTTTTAATTTTATGCGGACATATTTTTCTTTGTTCTCTAAATATAATTAGGTTTCTAATATTTTGTCAAAGATTATTTCTAAAATGTGAAAACATAAAGACCATGTATATTATTATAAAATTATAAGTATATTTTACTGTAGAACCAACTATGATGTTGGATTTACATTTAATTTCATATTTGTTCACCCACAAGGTACCTCTGCTACATTAAAGGAGAGTGTTCTGGTTTAATATTCAAATGCATTCTCTTTTCTTATGTTCCACTGATGTCTTAACTTCAAATAACAATATAAAAATTAATAAATTTCTTGAGTTTTCAGTCATTTCTTAAATCTCTTCCTAATGTAAAGATCTGTTTATACCCCCCCCCCATGTGAACACATAGCCCCTCCAAATGTAGTAGAAGGCAGTTCAATCTGACTGGTAGAAAAAATGAGAAACTTCTCTGCGAAGGATCAAACATCATTAATGTTTTTCTTTATTCATTTACTTTATATTTTATATAAACTTATATACCCTGTGCTTTACTTATATTCCCTTCATGAGAATCTTTTGATAGATTTGAGATTTTTGTTTTGCTTCGTTTGTTTTCTGGAGGTCTTTGGTACAGAAAAAAAGTAAGGGGAACAAGCAACTTGGAGCACTAAATTCCAGTTGAAAGAAATATTGGAATGACAGAATGCAAAAGGAAAGCGAGAGTAAATTTAGATATCAAGTATATTGCTGCTACCGACACAGGTGAAAGGCCAATATAGTATAAATAGCTACTCAAAAATATTTCATTTATTTTAGCAAAATGCTTACATGTACATGGGAGAAACTAATAAAAGATCAATTTCACCATAGAAAAAGGCAAAGCTGAGATTTTATAGGATAAAGCAGATAGAGAGTGTTTGAAAAGGAAAGATATTTTAAATTTTTTCTTAAAGATATTGCTTAATCAAATGGCAGCAAGATGGGTGGTGTTGATGTCTAGTAACTGAAGAGAACCACAATTGGGGCAAAAAAAAAACCCACAAACACTCACAATTATAAATGTACACAAAAGAAACTTTACAATTTGGCAGGGATAACTGTGGGTTCTTTCACTTAAAGAAAACATATGTGTGGCCAAGAAAATAAAAATTGAGATGGTCTTCTGGAATTCTAGTAAGGGCTTAGGAAAGCAGAAGCTAATTCTGAATCCTATGTTATCCATAGACAGATAAAATGCAGTAATTCGCTATTTAATTTTTATTTGCAGGGAAAAGGAGAGTAAAAGGAAGCTGGACATGCCATTGTCTAAGCAGAAGTGATAAATCCTATCCATCAAAAAAAAAGTGAACAGAGAATATCTTAAGGGGAAAAGAGGGCTTTGTGACTAATGTTCTTAATTTCCTATCGACCTAGGCATGTGTAGCAAATAAGATATGAATCTTCAGTAGGCCGTGTCTTGGTTTTCAATTGATAGCTAAAGAACTCAGACACACTGAGAGTAGCTATTCAAATCATAATGCTTAGCTATTTTTGATAATGAAAATGAGTTTTACCTTTCTACCATATGAAATTTGAATGACAATGATGATTGAGGTTGAAAACGAAGCAGAGAAATGTGTTTGAATTTTTTTTCAATAAAATACTCAAGTTAATATCTTAAGCCAGGCATGAGTGGCTTGACTTACCTTTGATGACCCTCGCTTCATATACATCTTGTGTTAGAATTCTCAGCATGTTCATAGTGGATTCTAAATGTCAAAGACCTTACAGCTACTATTATACACATTTTATAGCCAAACAAAGTAATCAAAGATAGAAATGTTTAGAAGGAAATGAACTGATAGTCCTGCCATCATCCTGGAAGTTTTTCCATTTTTCAAACTCAGAGAACAGGAATTGAACTGAACCTATTCTGTGATCATCTAGGTCTCAGAACTTGAACTCCATTTCTGAACTTGTAGAAGCCCTCAGCAAGTGCATCTTTCCACAGATCAATACCACTCTTGGTCTAGTAATGAGAATGTAACAAAGAAAGATGAGAGACTAGATTTGTTCTCTTCCTATTGACACTGAGTAGGCTATGCACTGTCTTGGCGAAGCTGCTGTCTCTCTCTCTCTCTTTTTTTTTATCAGAAATAAAGCTTTGGTTCTCGTGGAAAGCATGTCTTTTCACAGTTGTCTATGTTATACACACTTTTGGCTTGTATGGAGTCTCTGGTGATTCCAATAGAGTTATGTGCTGAAATAGGAATGGATTACAAATATTGATATCTATATCTTCCATATATATATGGAATCGTATCGTATGTATTGCTCCTTTACATGTCCCATTGCCTCATATGACTTTACATATGAAGCTCAAATTCAGCAATGAAACTACTTAAATTTTGCACAACTTGGATACTGTAGTATTGAAATGAGGATGTGATTTTTTTGAACTCAGAAAGTTGTGTGGTGGGACATGACTCATGCTGATAAAGCTGGTCTGTTGGACATGTCTAATTCTATATGTGAAATCTGATCAGTAAAAACAAAAGAAGAAAGAAAAGCTTTTCAGGTCTTAGGCCTAAATGCTTTAGAATCAATAGGAGTAAGAATACGTGCAGGGCGGTCCTCTCCCCTAGTTAATGTTTTAGCTTTGTCAATATATACAGCCGGAATGCAGGCAAAGAGTTTATATTCATCTATCTTCATTTAAAAATCACAGTATATGAAGGTTTTCTATTGGTTAGAAATTTTGTTCTTCAGAATAGCAAGTTATACCTACCTCTTCTACACGTGCCCCCCCCCCCAACACACACGTGTGCTTGTGAGAGAGATGTTTGACTTCCTCAGTGGATATTGAAATTATTTTTATCAAGTTATTTGGTGAATATATCATCAAAACAAGTGAAGAAAAATATTTATATCGGGTCAGAGTATTCCCCAACTCAGAAGCACGATGGCTAATAGATTATTATATTAAATTACCATATGCTTATTATAGACATTATGATAGATATAAAAACCACCAATAACCACACCCCTTTCTCTGCTCTGTAATAACCATTTCATTTTTATTGCAATGTTTTAAGTGTTAACACTTAATATTTTTATAGGAGTAATATGATATTCTCTTATTTTGGTAAGATTCAATTTTGCAAAATCATCTATTACTATAAGAAGAAAATAATTACTTAAGCAAAAAAGTACCCTAGAAAGTATTTATTTCCTGGCCTATGATCTGCTTTGGAGCTACATTGTGATCATGAATGAAAATCAAAATAAATAAATAAATGAATAAATAAATAAATAGTCTACCAATTTTTGAAAGCTTTGAGTATTGCTTAAAAGAAAACCCTCCTTGCTGTTTTTTATTTTAATTGTCGTGTAATTGACTAATTCTACAGTAACTAGGATTGGGAGTAACTAAAAACCCGCTATGTTCCTAATGATGTTCAATGAGGCACAGGAAATGAATAGATGGATATGGTCCAGTTGCTAGAAAATAGTTGTTTGTTACTGACTTGTCTGAGAGGAAATGAACACTTTCATTTTTCAGTGACAGAGTATAAAGTGTTCCTCACTAGGGCTGTTCTAAAAGCTCCATGCCCCTTTGAATTCTGATAAGGAGGCAGTAAAGGAAAGCATTCAAATAATCTCAACTAACACAGGTTATTTTACAAGCTGGGTGTTTTTTTATTCCTTTATATGTAAATTTTCCCCAGACTTCAAACCAAAGAATTTCTGCAATCTGTATCACATATAACATTATCAGCAAGGTGGCATTTAGCTTCCTTTAAATGTTAATTACTAGGGGGACTAGAAAATTTGTGGACTTTGTAGGGATAGATCTCAGGGAGAGCAAATCAGTAGTTCTCAAACTTGGCTGTGCTTTGGAACTTTGACAAATAGTCCCCCCTCCCCCGGGTCCTGTTTTCAGGAGTTCTGACTTAAGTGGCCTGTGGTCCCAGTATCTCAATTTAAAAGTCTGCTTAATGACTCTATTATGCATTCGTGGTTATGGTCACAGAAAAGGAAAGGAATTATGGAGATGCAGTAAAGCAAACAGTTCCATTTCTTTCCCTGTTTTTCATTTTAAATAACTATTATAATACCCCTATTCAAATTATAAAGACTTGAACTATAACTGTTTGCTACCAATGTCAATATGAAATCTACTGCTTCAGTGTTGGCCCTTGCCCCCCCCCATAGTACAAAGATAAAGAGAGACTTCATGTTCAAGTATGTATTTATGATAATATAGAAAGTTGGCTGACTTCTTCCACCTACTAACAATCTGTCAATACATCCATCTGTCTATCCATCCATCTACCAACCATCTACTAGCTTGCTCAAGGTATCAGGACTCATGGAGAAATTTACTAACTCCTTGGTAGTATTATTAATAGATATCAATAGATTTATTTTACTAAAGAGGCAACAAGCAACATACTAGCTAACACGAAAGGCAAGTGTTTAATCTTAAACTATCTCCTTCTGTATTATCAGATCTCCTCTCCATTCTTTTCCACCTTGCTTTGTGTCTTAGCTTAGGAATTCCAATTGAGAGAGAAGGGAACAGGTGCTGAGAGGAAAAGAAATGATAGTATTTATTTCCTTCCTTTTTGTAAGACCCCACTGATTGCCACTGTCCCTTTGCAAAGACCACATTTTTTTTCTTGCTCTCTCTGGTCTTTCTTTTGGTTTTCTAGTTTTGGTAAATGAACCTCCTTTCCCCTGATCCTTAGGGCTAAGTGAGCTCTGTATTTCTCATAATCTTCTCTGGATTTTCATAATGCTGACCACATCTCTGTTAATGATTTATTTAATAAACTGTACTTATATATTCCAGATAGGAAAATATATCCTTTCTTGGCAAGGAGAGTTGAAGTTAAATTGGTAGATCATGATTCTAAGCAAACTTAGCCAGGCAGAAAGACAGTATCACACTCAGATTTTGGAGTTTCTCTTTTTAAAGATAGGAAAGTAGAAGGGGGTGCTCTTTGAGATATCTGAAGCATAATAAAGGGATCATAAGGGTAACGGGAGGATGATTATAGAGGGTAATGGGAGGATGAATATGTATTAAAGTGTACTATCTACATGTTGTGATGATTAATATTGATTATCACCTCCACAGGGTCTAGAATTCCTAGGAGACAAGCCTCTGGGTATACCTGAGAGGCACCGTCAGTATTTGGTTGGCTTATGGGTATGCCTGTAAAAGATTATCTAGATTAGGTTCATCGAGAAAGGAAGACCCACCTTATCTTTGGGCAGTACTATTCTGTGTGCTGACATCCTGCGCTGAATAACAGAAAGTATGCTGAGTATCACCATTCATAGCTGTTTCCTGACTATGGATGCAACATGATCAGTCATCATGAGTTTTTGCCACCAAGATATTCCTGGTATAACAGATTGTGACATCAGATTAGGAGCCCAAATAATATTTTTCTCTTTTTTCTTCCTTTTGCTACGTCATTTTATCTATATCCCAGAAACCAGAAAGGTAATTAATACATGTGTGACAATATCTCTTTATGAAATTCACTATTCTATACAATGAGTACATGATAACAAAATAGCTAATCATAGAAAACTGTGCTATGCTCATTGGTGATATGCGATTAAAGAATTCATATAAATGTGTGAAATCACCTGTAGTCCCTAGAGAGATCTTTTTCACAATCTTAAATAGACTGTATATGCTAAAAATTCGTAAATTTTTCAAGGACGTAATAAAGTGATTTAATCTTGCTACTTCCTCTTGATTACTATTACTACCTGCCTCCACACCCCACTGATTATTTATGTCTAATGATTCCTAAACTAGCAGTTCACTTATGATGGACAGGACGTATAAAGAAGTAGAGGAGATAGTGATCCATTCATTTTTATTTTAAATGAGGAATTTCAAAGGTGAAAAGTTAAAAGACCTAGCACAATTAACTCTGGTGATCTAGGAAGCAATGATATTGATTTTCCTTCGGTATGCTACATAGTTCTTTACTGTTTTAATGAGTATCTATAAATTTAAAGTTCATCAAAAACACATTATAAAACTAAATTAGGAAATTGATTTATTTGGAATCCTTCGTGCCAGGGTAAGGGGACCAAGTTTTTCAAGCTACAATGAATTTTCATTATCTGAGAGATAGGTACCTAATGTTGTTCACCCAAAAAAAGTGTCCCTCAACACCACTGCCACACTGCTCTAAGTACATACCCATGAATGCACACAGAACTCATATGCATGAACATGCTCTTGCATGGGAATCAGGCTCTGACTTCATCTTCATTTCTTGTTGGTCTGAGCAGTACCAATTTAACATTGGTTTGCCCTGGAAGCAAAGCATAGCTAATTGAGACTCAGAGACATTGTTTTCAGGAGGGGAGAAGTTCAAAATTCTGAGCTTCCTAGCCTTGCCACCCTGAGAGCTTTTGCAGAAGGTTAAGCTTTGTGTTCCTCTAAGGAACCTGGGCTCCTTATTGCTCTAGGCAGCTATGACCAGTCCCAGTGTGGACAGACTAATGCTTGTGTTTACAAAGATGATCTCACTCTTGAATCATCTCTTTGAGGTAAGCATGCGAAGTGGTGTGGTCTTTATGCAGATCTTGTCTAGGCTACAATAGTGGGTGGAACTCCCCGATCATGCCTAAAGACATTATTTAACAGCACACATTCTGATCCTCTGGCTCTTAAAATCTTTCCTTTCTTTCTTGAATGACCTCCCTGAGCCTTAAGATATATAGGGGTTGTGTTGTAGTTAGGCTAAATGGAGTTGGACACAATAGGGTCACTTATCCTTTACATTTTGACCAGGTTTGAGTCTCTGTGGTAACTTCTCCATCTGCTACAAAAAGAAGTTTCCTTGATGAGGTCTCTGAACTATAGTTAAATGTTGTATTGACTTAGATTTTGAAAATGGCAGTACTAGATTGTTCTCTAGGATCCATGTTCTGTCAAACCATTGGTAGTTGGCTATATTTACAGTACCATGCATGAATTCTTCCCTATTGAATGTAGCTTAATATATATAATATGTATATGCCACATTTACACAATTAGGAATGCATTATTAGGCTAGCAACTGTTGTGATTCACAAGCTTTACACTACTTTTCTCCCTTAGTACCTTGCCCAGTTTCTTCTGATACTATGAGAGTTTGCCCTCAAGAGGCGGCTTCTAAGCAGTACCTGCTAGAGTCCTCCAAGTTCTGTGTCTCTATCTACATGTCTTCAGCAACAGTGTCTTATCTTTAAGTTATGTGAGACCAACAAGAACAAAAGCAATAGTTTATATTGCTTAGAGGGTTTCTAATCTACAACTCAAAAGGTTTACCTTGCTTAGCGTTGGAGTTATTGTTAGTCTCTGGTTCCTGGAGGGGGATCATTATGAACTTGTATCACATAACTCAAACTACACACACACACACACACACACACACACACACACACACACACACACCTATGTTTTAAGAAAAACCATGAGATATTATTTCCCTATGCCTTTAACAAAAATCTTTAGTGTTACTTAGCTCTCTTTGCTCCTTTCCTCTCTGTATTACACTCCTTCCAAACTCAATCAAGCTCATTTAAGTATACTAATTTTGGTACCAAACCATCCATAACTAATAACATAGATCACCATGAGTGAGCTAGCTGCATTTGAGTCTAAAAATATGTTGTTTAACAAACATATGATCTGGCCCATTTGTTGTAGCTTGGAGATTTCACATCAATGGCATCACTGAAAAAGAAAGTATAAAAGAACCAAAGGAAAATATCATTTGAAGTAAAAATAAACAGGCTATACAAAATAAATATCAACAAAGCCACAGAAATGATAGGGTGGTGGTTTGAATAGGTATGGCCCCAATAGACTCATATTTTTGAATGCTTGATCCATACATAGGAATTGTTTTAGCTAGGGTTTCTATTGCTGTGAAGAGACACCACGACCATGGAAATTCTTGTACAATAAAATATTTAATTGAGGCTGGCTCACAGTTTCAAAATTTTAGTCTTTATCGTCATGACGAAACATGGTGGCATGCAGGCAGACATGTGCTGGAGAAGAAGCTGAGGGTTCTACTTCTTGATCTGCAGGCAACAAGAAGCAATCTGCCTCCACAGTGACATAATTCCTTCAAGAAGGCCACAACACACAAAAAAAAATCCAACAAAGCAACACCTTCACATAGTGCCGCTCCCTATGGGTCAAGCATTCATACACATAAATCTATGGGTGCCAAACCAATTGAAACCGCCACAGAGGATGGCTATAATAGAAGATGTGACAAATAGGAAGTCATTACAATCCCCAGATTCTGTGGGAAAAGGAGCACTCAATTGAGGCGATATGCAGCAAAGTGAAAGAGACAAATAAATGACTAAGATAAATTTCTTGCTAATATTGAGTTCTCGGTAAATATTTTTATTGTGATAGTAGTATAATTATTTCAGGTATGTAATTTATATGTTGCATTCATTATTTTAACCATAAAAGATTACATCAGGAAAAGGAATAGAATGATTGAAGTTTAGTTGTTAAAAAAAGAAAAAAGAAAAACCAGAAACAAGCACAGGACTTGAGTCATAGTAGAGCATGGTTTCTCTAACCTTATTAAATGCATCTTGGAAGCTCAGTGTTGAGTACTGCTTTTCTGAAACTTGTTAATCTATTTAAATTGTATTTATAATGTGTTATAAAGGATGCATTGGTTTTACTAAATCTGTGAGCTTATCAGTGTCCTAATAGCTTCCACTATTCCTTAATTCGCTAGTAAGATTTATGATGCCTGTCCTACTTTGTTTTTCTATAGTGAGATAAAATAGACAAACACCAACTTGAAGAGGAAATGGTTGGTTTTATATTACAACTTCAGGGGTGCCTAATCCATCACTGAGAGATGTCAGGACAGGAACTCAAGCAGGAGCAGAAGCAGGAATCATAGAGAAATACTTTGTGCTCAGTTGATTCTCATGGCTTGCTCAGCCCGCTTTCTTATAAAACCCAAGACCAACTTCCTAAAATGACACCACCCACAGTGGTTTGGATCTTCTCACTGCAATCATAAATCAAGAGAATGACCTCACAGACTTGCTTGTAATCCACTCTGATGGAGATATTTTCTCAGTTGCGGTTCCCTCTTCCCAAATATCATAACTTGTGTCAATTTGACAAACTACCAACCAGGTAATGGCGCTGAATGCTACACAGAGTGTAAGATGAAGCTTACACTGCATCTGCATTTTAAAGTGGATGTAATTATTCATCTGTCTTTCAATAGTGACAGAATCAGTCTCAAGTACATTCCACCCAGAGAAATAAGGCAAAATGAATCAAAGTAAGGCAGGTGTCTTAGGCTTCTATTATCGTGAAGATACACCGTGACCACGGCAGCTTTTATAACTGAAAACATTTAATTGGGGATAGCTTACAGTTCAGAGGTTTAGTCCATTATTGTCATGGTGGGAAATGATGGCATGCAGGCCAACATGGTGCTGGAGAAGGAGCTAAGAGTGCTACATATTGATCTGCAGTCCTCAGAATTAACTATGTCACTGGGCATAATTTAAGCATGTATGAGACCTCAAAGCCCACCCCCACATTTCTTCCAACAGGCCATACTTCCTAATAGTGTCACTCCCTATAAGGGTCATTTTCTTACAAACCACCACAGGACAAAGAAAGCATGCTGAGTAAGAGTACACCTAAAGCTATTTATATCAGCACCCAAATCCTGACTCACCCCTCTTTGTTCTGGTGATATGCCCCACTGCTGTTCTCCTCCCTAACTTGATGTGCATCTATCTCCTTGACACCAGAGAGGTATTTACCCTGTAGTGGGTTTTCTGGCAACATGCCTCATTAAAGCTGCTTCAATTATCAGGATAAGATCCTCATCACTGCCTCTCAAATGGTTCCCCATTCTGAAGCACTTCTTTAATCTCTTTTCTTCAGTTCCTCCTTTGTGTAATTAAGTCTCTCTCTCCCTCTGCCTCACCAATCTCTCTCTGCCTTTCCAGTCTCTCTTTCTCTGTCTCTGTCTCTCTCCCCCTCTCTCATGCATACACACACACACACACACACAAACACACACACACACAGACCACCCCTCCTGAAAAGATCCATTTGTGGCAGACCTCTTCTGCTGCCTGCTGAAGTTAGCACCATTCAGTTATTTTTAGTGTTATCTCTTTCCTTTAATTAGCACAGCCCTAAATTGCATATTTTGTTCTTAAGTTTTACACAGATTAAGATCTCCCAGTTCCTTAGTCATTGATTTTGGATGTTGCCCCGAGTTTCCTGCAGTTCATTTAAATTCAGTTCACTACAATATGCCAAAAATAAATAAAGCACAGTTTTCTAACATCTAATCACCCAGCTCCACCTGTGAACCTTTTGAGGATTCTAAACCTCTGAGAAAAGGGGGTGGGAGGTAAAGGCAAAGTTAGCATACATTTTCTTGGTAACCCTATTCCATACTACTGCTTCCCTGTCATTATGATCCCCATAATTCTTTCAAGAGAATGTTTGCTATGCATCCATGAACCCCTTTATTTTTGCATCTATACATTTAAGTAAATATTTTTATAAGGATGTGGAAGTGTCTATAACCAGTCATTTTTTCTTTCTTTAAAACACATTTTCATTTCAACACAATTATCTCCAATTAAATGGAAGAGATGGGCATGTTGCCCTTCATGGAAACTTTACTCGTCTGTTTGGATAAAATTCATTTTTAAGTACTGGAAATGGGTTAGAGTGCTGAGAGGTTGCATCCGGAAGGATCACAGTTGCTTGTTCCACTCTCCCACTCTCTCTCCCTTCCTTTGATGTCAACTTGGTTCTCTTGATAAATTAAAGGGTTGGGAATCCCCTATTTCAACTGTCAGGAAATCACTTTGCTTGGCGTTTTGCATTTTAAAAGATACTTTCTTTCTCAGTTCACCAGTTGTTTTTCTCCTCAGTTCCAGAACTGGAAGATTCCAGCATCCAAATTCTACATAATGTAAAGTGGTTTTCAAAGTTTCTTTTCTTTAGATTCAACCATTTATTTTACTATTGCTCTCAATGTGTGCCCACAGCTCACTGTTTTGATTCCTGTAACATTATACAAATATTTTGTCTTTTCCTCCTTATTTCCTCCTGTAGTTAAAATACCTTGGGTTCCAATATAGAAACTAGTTGTATATCCCGTATTTTTTTAACCACACAGGATGGAAATGTTGATGAGTTAAGATTGGTTTCTGAAACTGGAATATTACGACCCTTTTAGCATCATTCCTTTTAAGAGATAAGTTCTCATTTTTTTTCAAACACAAGCCTGTATATTTGTGTGTTTCAAATCAGTTGTCATCACTAGTATCTGAGTATTAAATAGATCTAAATTGGAGATCATGCCTTAGAAAATATAATTCCTTATTCTAACTGAATTTCCTTTAAACGTTCTGTTTGAGCTATCGCAATAAGATACTTGAAATATCAGATAAGCTAGAAAAAATAGGAAGTTCCTTTCTTTCTAAGAAACTGGGTGGTCTAGAAATTTGAAACCTTTTTTGTTTGTTTTGTTTTGTTTTGTTTGAGACAGGGTCCCAAAGTGTACCTCAAACCTGTCTGGCATGAAACTGTCTATGTAAACCAGAATTGCCTTCAACTCACAGAGATCTGGTTGCCTCTATCCACTGAGTGCAGGAATTAAAGCCATATACCACCAGACATTCATTTCTGCACTACTAATGACTGAGCCTAAATAGACTTTTGAATTGAACCCAATAGTTACAATCAAATTTGTAACAGCAACCACTGGAACCATTCACCTTATGAATTCTATTTGCATTGATATTGCAGGCATCTTAGTGTCAAATTTTAATATGAACCACATCTTTACGATGGAAGAGAAATTGATATGTGAGCAAATATATAACTTCTCAATTGGCCAATTGGTCCATATTATAGCAATTGGTTGCTACTTATTCACATTTGAGTACTTACACGTTTAATAATATGTAGTCTATTTTTCATTAAATTAGAGTGAAATATTTTAATATATTAGCATATAAGAATATGCCTATGTAAATATACAGACACATACATATATACTTAAATCACAGTTGTTTCAATCTATTGCTTGAGAAGTGAGAATATAATTATAATGATAATATTTTCCTACTCCTCTTGCTTGGGAATGGATTAAACATCTTAAAATAATACAATTTCTTTATCTATTTATACTAAATTTAAAGTATCTTTACAATATGCATATTGCAATGTGTGTATATGTTGCTTATATAATTTATAATGAGTATTATACAATAAATAATAAAAAACATGCATTATCCCCACAGCAAGTAGAAAACAGTTCATTTGACTACATGTCTGACTATAATAAATTTAGGATGATATCCTTGTTAGGATTCCATTAGCATTTTTAAAGAGAATTATTTGTATTTTATGTGTATGAGTATATGCTTGAATTTAATAAAGTGTGCTCTTCTCACGCCAATTGTCCAAGGAGACAAAAAGAGGATAAGCAGACACCTTGGAACTAGACTTACTGAGGGTTTGAACTGCTATGTGAGTGCAGGGAAGTAAACCTTGCTTCTCTGCAAGACCAATAATTGCCAATAACCTTTGAGCCATCTCTTCAGTCCCTCCATTTGCTTTCTTCACACATCATATTTATATCATCATAGATAATTATTAAAGTTTAGTATTACATTGTCCTCAAAACTGATGGTTTAACCATTCACTTAAGAAACTTCTATTAGTCACCTATTGTATGCCTGTGTTTGAATTAGGTGTGGAGATAGGAAAATGATAAAACAGATAAAACATTTCATGAGCTCATAATCTAGTATAGTATGCAGTATAAAACATTGAATATCCTACTTGCAGTAGTAAGTAACCTTTACAAATTGGATTGTGCTTACTGATCTAAACTGGAAAGTCTGTCATTTAAGGAAAGGAACAGCTTTCCGTATAGTAGGAAGTAAGTGGGTAATGTTTCAATGATTAACAATAGGGTTGATGGTAGTGAAGAGTAGGGTTTACATTGCAGTTGAAAGGGATTAGTATGTGCTAAAGTTTAAAGGGATGCAGCTGAAAGATGCCTTGATAAATACTAGGGCAGTTTTATATTTCTGAAATGTTCAATGCTTAAGGGAAAATTCCAAAATTCGGGCCAGAAAAGTAGCTTATGATTGAATTATGTGAGTATTTAAAAAATCAATCCCCAGGAATCTAATTTTTCTATTATCTTAGCTACATATGTACTCAAGGCTCTTTTTTACTCAGGGATTTAGCAGAAGTTCATGTTTTTGAAAGTTGTAACATCACAGAATCATCCATTTTTTTCAACAATTTTCAATCTTCTATTAATCACAAAGTTGCAAAGAGAAAGACCACTGACCCAAATCATCATGACCAAATTAATTCAAGCAAGCAATTAATTAAAGCAAACATTTTTATTCGGGTACATGGACTGTCTTACACTAGAAGCAGTGTTCAATAGATCAACACTGGACAAAGAAGACAGGGATATTTTGGTTTGTTTTTGTTTTTTTTTGTTGTTGTTGTTTAGGTGTAGGTAATTTCTAAATGAAGAATTTGGTGGTCAAAAAAATTGGTGTTACTGGAGGAAAAGAAGTTAGCCATAATGGCCTGCTGTAACAAAGACATGATTGTAAAGTGATCATAACAAGGTACACATAAAAAGAGAAAGTTAGAACAACCTTTTGAAACAAAGGTAGTGTTGTTATAATAACTTTTTGAAACCGAGAAATGGTCGCCATTTCCTGGAACAGGAGTACAGAACTATTTGTATTTAAGATTACAGGTGGGGCATAGTCTAATCCTTCAGAAACAGAGGTTTGATCATAAATGGGAATGACCATAGTTTGTTCTTGATATAATACAGCTTTTAAATCTAAGATGGGGGCAGACTGGTTCATCACTTCCAACTGCTTTCATGTCTATGATGTATTTTAATATCTGTAGTTACCATAATAAATCACTTGCACATGAAACAGTCTCATCAATTTGTAGAATGAGAGCCACAAGAACAGTGAGACAAATATGAGCGAGAACTCATGTACAGCCTGATTCTGCTATGTCATCCTTCATATTTTTCACCAAAGCAAACAAATAAATTATAGTTGAAAGAGAGGTTAGGCACATGCTTGTCCATTACACTGCACATCAGCTATGCACCCAAGCAATCAATATGGTTTGGACACAGCTGATATAATTTGGCGGAGTTATAATTGAATTTTTCCCTCTTAATATCATTACACCTACAGAACATCTCCCATTATGTGTCCCTCCCCATCATTCTCCAAATTACATGTTCCAAATGGAACTAATTATCTACTCCCATATAAAGCATCTCCTCATGACTGCTATCCCTTCTCTATTATAGGCACCAGTGCTTTCATGCTCCTAAATTTGCTTTCGCTGCAGTATGTTTCTTTTATTCATTCTCTTATTCCTTCCTAAATATAATCACTGAATGTTTATTTTTTGAAATTACTTGTATGTATAAGTCCATTTATATTACAGATATACATTGTAGAGTTCATTTGAATATAATAAAGACTCAGTGAGCAAATGAATGAAATATGAATAAGTGTATGAATAGACAACTGTTCTACCTCAAGTAACTTAAAGCTATAGTAATGAAAGATATCTCTTCTTATATGAGAGAATGTCTTTAAAAAGTCTCTTTAATTATATTATAACATTTCTTAATTTAAAAAAAATATTCTCAGCTGATTGCTTTGAATGATGTTTGGTGGAGATATACCTGGTAGTTGTAGATCTATGAGATCACCTAAAGATATTAATGGACAAATTGAAGGAACACATTGACTAAGGTACTTCTTGAAACAGGATTTTGGATTTTTGATATTTGTTGGATGTTATTGTCAATGAGAGTTTTATAGTTCAGACGTATACATATACATGCATAAAATATTACAGAGTCATGTTATTAAATTGACAAATCGCATATAAACAACAAGGGGGAAATAAAAACAGCAGTTTTCTTACTAGCAAGCAAATAAGTATAGCATAGGATAAAATTTTAATGAATAATATAAATAATCAAGGTCCTTTATCTCAAATCCTGTAAGTGGAAATAGAGATGGTGTGTTCTAAAGTAAGATATTAGATAATGTAAACATATTTTTTAAAACAAAGAAGAAAATGGCATCTCAACTATTTAAAAAAGAATGACTACAGTTATTTCATAAACAGAAAAACCCTCTTCATTTCTAATATTTTTAGCTACAATTTATCACATGTAAAAATAGCTTGAAATTTCTTATCATGTCATAAAAGCATTTTTGTTTTGTTGACATAAGGTCCGAAAGTTTTATGTATCCACATTTGTCCTTCAAACTTTCCTTGGCCGTGCAAGCAGTATATTTTCTCTTTGGGAAAATGGGGAATAACTGAATTCCTAGGTTAATTTTATAGGTCATAGTACTGTATTTTAACACCCATGATCCCTTTTATGAGGAATCAGGGAAATAAATATGTGTGTGTACATATATATGTATAAATCTGTGTATATATATTGTTTCTAAACCAAATAATATCATTTCTGCACCTTGCTGCTGTGAATATCAGATTTATTGTCCTAATTAGGGAGATAAAGGCTCTAGAAGGATATAAGAACAAATTTTCAGGAAGATTAATGTGGAAATTAAGGATTGAAAGGATGTGTTGATTAGGTCCAAATTCAGCTTCTGGGGATTGGTAACCCAATTAAGAAATCAACATAATTACCTGAATACCCCAAATTATATTCATTTGACTGATAGTCATTTTTTTTCTACAATTTGTGTGTGGCAGGGTAAAGACTGAAGTTACCCTTCAGTTAACAAGGAATATTTTCGTCATTTCTTCCTAATGTAGTAAACAAATAATAATTAAACATCTATCATGTGCATAGTAAAAGAAACAAGTGTTCTTCTAAGCCAGAATACTTGTAGAGCAGACTAGAATGTTTACAGAGAAGGCATTTGACAAAGGATAAATGAGCTGAATATTTCTCTCACATAAGCAGATTGTCCAAATAGAAATAGAGACTCATGTAATTTCCTGATGGGTTCTGCAATATACATAACTTAATTATTTCATTTATAAATAATTAAAAATTAATCTTGTGGAAGTATTATGACATGGCAAACATTAAGCCAAGAATTTTCCATACGGTATCACATTTAGACTTTAGATGTGAATTTTGATGCACATTATTAAATAAAATAAGATAACAAAACATTCCTGCTAATAGGGGCACATCTTCTGATATAGTCATCCCATTTCCCCAAAATAAAATACTGAAAATGGTACAGACTATGTACCATATGCCACAATTAAGACACTAATTCATTTCATTAAAGGAGTAAGTAAAGAACTCAAAAGGCCTGCTACTGGGAAATGTTTAGACTATGAAACTACAATTTGTGCATCTGTAATGATGCAAATAACATCAAGCTGTTGACTTAGAGTTACTTTTTATTTCAAATTCCCAAATTAATGTCATATTTGTCTGTTTTTAATATATGGGATAGATTTCTCCATCTCATCTTGATAAGCAAATTTTGCAAACATATTTTTGATGTTTAAAAATGATTGCACATATGATAATGAACTTTGGGGGGTTGGGTTTTGACTACTGATATGCTTTTTGCAGTATTTCATTTTGTGCAGTAATGTGTGTAGCCTATCACTTTCGTCACAGCCTATATACAGATTCCCCTGACAAATTATTCACATCCATTTCACAGGGTGTAGTATATATTTTGTATCACTGAAATTTTATTTTTTAGATTTTCATTGGCTGATGAAAAGTTTTAATAAAATAAAACTCCTCAGTCCAACCACTTTGGAGCTATCTATGCAAGCAGCTTGTAACAGGTTTTAATCCATTGGATGAACTCAGGAAAAACTAGCAAGCTGGCTAACATTGCATTATCCTAATTTTTATTTCATAAAGCAGAGATTTACTTTAAAATCAAAAATATATGAACAGATTGAGTCCAGATGTCTGAAGGGATTGCTTCTGTTTTCCAATGCCAAAAGAGTCTTCTGTAGGTCCTACTTTGATAATTTCCGTATTTCTCTTTTGACAGTTCTCCTAACCCTTCATGCCAGCAAACCGCAGTACTGATATATACATAAAAGTACTCTGGTATTTGGGTATTTAAATATGTCTATAGATAATTTTAAAAGCATCATTTTGTAAAACAAAAACTCACTTTTTAATCTAATGAACTTCTAATCTGAATGTATTTTCCAATCAAATTTTAAGTTTTAGTGTTAATACGAGATTATATAACCTCATTATATTTTAATAAAACAAATAAATCCAAGAAATCCTTACAACTACTGTAAAAAATTATTTTAAAATACATAACAAATACACAGGAAGAACAACTATACTTTCCTTTAATCATATGGTAAATTTTCAGTTTTTCTTCTGTAAAAATTACTTTGAATGAATTTATTCATGCAGTACCAAAGACAATTATTGTTAACATCAGCAGAAAACAGTATTTTGCTTTATCTTTGTCTCATTCTTGTAATGAAATTTGACCTTTACATCTTATAGCATTAGTCAAGTGTTAGTGAACAAAATATATTTCCTAGCAATTATTGGAAATTACAACTTAAAATGGTGAAATTGGTTATGAAATAATAACAATTATTGTCTGGACAGAAGCAACATAGACATAGAACTATTTATCTACGTGAAATTTCATACAAAGCGTGTTGAAAATACTTTAAAATTTTATTTGGTTTTCATGCAAATTATATACTAGTATTTCTGATTTATTTTTGTAATTCAACTATGAGAAATTCCTTCATAAAATGCAAAATAGGTTAGTGTGTTGTATGTGTGTATTTGTGTGTGGTTGTTGTATGGAAGCAGAACTCAGTGCCTCAAGCATATTTGTCTGGTGATCTATCGCTGAGCAGCACCCACAGATCCAGTATTATCATTGAGACTACAATGTGATGTATAGTTTCCAAAACAGAAAAAATCAGGAGCAAGCTTAAAAATGTCTTTTTGTTTTCCTTCCTTCCTTCCTTCCTTTGTTTCTTCCTCCTCTCTCTCTCCATTCCTCTACACCCCCATTTGCCTTACTTTTCTTTCCTTGTGTGTGTCTGGCACCTAAACCCAGGGCATCAATAATACTGTGAAAGTGCTATAACCTTGAGGTATATCAACAACCCTAGGAATGTTTATTTTAATGTTCTTTTTCTTCAAGCTCAGAGTTTGTCTAAATATTTTCTTTAGAATATTTTAAATGAATACATTAAAAGCAATTTTTATTTTTTTCCTTTTTTTAAAATTTATTTATTTATTAAAGATTTCTGCCTCCTCCCTGCTACCGCCTCCATTTCCCTCCCCCTCCCCTGATCAACCCCATTGAGGAGTCTTTTAATTGTCCCCATCCTCTTTATCTGCTTTCTCAATATGCTGTTTGTATTTACCACCATGGACTAGCTTTTCTCCCAAACTGTAAATTTAGTGATATAGAAAACTGTCTGATGTTGTACACTCTACAGGTCCTCTTTGGACCATGCATTGAGTCTAGCTGCTAAAGAAAGAAGACTAAATATGGAGGGTATGGATGGATAAATGGTTGGTGTGTGTATTTATAATCCTTTTGTATAAAGGATTTTTCAGGAATAAGAGACAAATGAAGTGCTCTTGAAATTCTAATTATCTAACTCATTTTAACTCATCGTTGATCACATACAAGTTAAATGGGCAAATGAAAGTTGACATGCAAGAAGTTTCTTTAGTATATTAATTTATACCATTTCAATTCATAGATGGAACTGATTTTACAATCTTTTTGCTAATATTTGATTTAGTTTAGTTTACCTTGTGTTCTGGTGTGGTTTGAGGCAGAGTCTAACTCAAACCCCAGTTTCCCTGATGTGCCACACCAGGCACTTGCTCTGTTTTGAGCTAAAAGCCCATGCAATGCAGGCTGGTACTGAACTCGCTCTATAGCTGAGGACACCATTGAACCTCCAAGGACTGAGATCACAAGTTTGTGTCCCCCTATTTTTTTTTAATTTTAGCAGTTTTTTATGTGTACTTTAAAAAATATGCTATTCATGCCAGGCGGTGGTTGCGTATGAGTTTAATTCCAGTACTTGAGAGGCAGAGACAGGCAGATCTCTGTGAGTTCGAGGCCAACCTAGTCTTCAAAGTGAGTTCTACAAGTCTCCAAAGCTATAGAAAAATCCTGTCTCTAAAAACAACAAAAATGCATTAAAATATGCTATATATGTACATAAGAATCCATAGGGACAAATATAAACATAGTAGCATATTGTCAAATCCCATATATCATGAAGCTATGAGCAAGTTTTCTCTTAACAGCACCGTCTATTATTAAGTTCCTTATCTTTGCACAGCATGTTGATAGGGAAAAACTGTGTCTTACAGTTTTCGTTACAGAACAGAAAGGGAGGTCAGATCTCATCTCAGGAGATCTCATTAGAAGCTTTTAGTTTTGGATAAACAATGCTCATTCTATTGTAGGGTTGAATACTTTTCCTCCTACAGTTCCCAGTTTTGTTGAACTTTCACACAGATTCTTACTTGAATTAGGAAATCCAAATATTTCTCTTTTATTTTCTGTGTATTCTGTGCTCTGTCTATATTAGTGTATTTTAAAATTCTTTCTATATCACATATATTGTGAGGTTGTTTTTTTTTTCCATTTCCTATACCCTGTAATAAACTGGAGGATCCAGGAGAGCATTTTCATGTTTTTCTTGTCTACTGTTTTGATTCTATTGTCTCGTTAACATCATTGCATAAATAAACATTTCACAAATATTTGTGGACGGAATATGGTTTCCTTCTCAAAATAGCAGTTGCTAACTTGAAACCACACCAAATACTTATTTTCAGTACACCGAATTGAACTAAGTTGGATTCTGACCAAGTGTGAGAAAAGAGAAGAATAGGGAAGGGGAAATGAGAAAAGGAACAAAGGAGATAGGAAGGGGTAAAAAGGGAAGTAGAGAGAAAATCAGTCCCATACTGGGCCTAAGGACATTAATTCTGCACTTACTATTTATCATGAGTAGGTTTCATATATAAACTGCAAAGTTAGATACTGCATGGCTTTTAGGACAATGCAGTCAGATAGTGCTTATTATTCAGTATTAAAAAAAATAAAAGCAAATCTAAGGAAATTATTAAAAATTATTTTGAAAATGCTTTTTCTGAAAATAATTATAAAGAAAATCCATGTTCTCATTATATGTAATAGCTGACCATTACACCATATATGTTAATTAAAATCAACAGAATGTATTTCAAAAGATCACACATACCAAGCCCACATGTATGATTTTGCATTCTATTGACCACTGTGAAGAAACTTTTAAACACCTACTACTTGAGTATAGGAAAGTAATTGATATCTAAAGGTAAACTGAATAAACAAAATGCTGAATTTATCTCTTAAAAATATTTGAAATTATAATTACATCCTTCCCTCTTTTCTTTCCTTTCTCCCAGTCCTTTCATGCTTACCCCTTGCCCTCTCTCAGATTCATGGCCTCCTCTTCATTAATTGTTATTACATATGAATACACACACACACACACACACACACACACATTCCAAAATATAACCTGCTTGATTCACATGATGTTCCTGTGTATATATACATGCTTTCAGAAATGATGGACTAGTCTTAGATAACTAATTTGGGCACTGTTCCCTAGTAAAGACCATTTTCTTTCTCTCGCATTCATCAGTTGCCTGTAGTGAATTCCCTACGGTTAAAGCCTCATGAGCTTTCTCCCTTCCATAATAACATCATCGTTGGTATCTTGCTTGTTCGGGTCTTGTCTAGGCAGCTCTGTTGATGAGACGTAATGGGTGTCGTTTGTTTGACATTTCCAGGAGACACAATATCACAGGAAACTTCCTGTTCCTCTGGTTCTTTACACTTGTCCCACCTTCTCTTCTTCTATTTTTTTTAAGGCTTGTTTTATTTTAATGACTGATCCACCTGAGACCACAGGCAGCCCACTCTGTACAGACTCGAGGGAAGCTCTATTTCTTGGTCTCTTCCTCCTTGGACAGAGTCTTGATGATCTCCTCCTTCCTGGCATGGGGGCGCTCCTCCTGGCGCTTTCTTGCTTCCTTGGTCTTAGACCTGCGAGACTCAGCCTGGTCAGCCAGGAGCTTCTTGCAGGCCTTGTCTGCCTTCAGCTTGTGGATGTGCTCCATGAGAATCCGCTTGTTTTTGAAGACATTCCCTTTGACCTCCAGGTAAAGGTTGTGATACATATGGCGATCAATCTTCTTGGATTCACGGTATCTCCTGAGGAAGCGGCGCAGGATCCGCATTCTTCTCATCCAGGTCACCTTCTCGGGCATTGTGGCATTGGCAGACCCTTCCGCTTTCCTATGCCCATATGCCTGCCCTTCCATCAAGCCAAAGTGCTTTTCCGGCATCGAGTCTGGGAATGGACAGTCACAGGCTTCCGGATGATCAGCCTATCTTTAATCAGCTTCCATATCTGCTGACCCACCTCTTCTGCAATGATCCCTGATCCTCAGGTGCAGGAAGCATGTTGTAAATTTATCAGTTCGGTTAGATACCACATGATCTCTTGTTCTCTGCATCCTAATGGGTTTAGAATGTTTGGTTCATTCCTCTATTTCATTTTATTTTAGTTGGTTACCAGTCCTGTTTGGAAGTTAACGATTCTGGCCTTTCCTTTATACAGACACTTTAATTCTCTTTTGAACCATGAAATGAGACATTCAGTTTTTAAGGTTTTTTTCTTTAAAGCCCTCCGAGAAACAGGAGTATTTAATAAGATTAGATAATTCCAAATAAATGGGACAATGAAAAACTATATAAAATATAGTTGATTAATGATTTGAAACTTGTGAATACTTTGGTTACCTGTTTCATGGTGATAAAACATATTAATATAGAGGGTTAGAACAGAAAACTTGTACAATGGTGATTGTAAATTAGGTAGTCCCCAAAGTAAAAGTGAAATAGCAGTAGTCAGCAGATATAATGTCATTGAATGAACTGACAATAGAAAGTAGAAGTAAAAATTTAACTTAGCACATGTGTAGGTTTGTATTCCTGTATGTGTGACAGGAGTGCAAAGAAAGTATCAACATATAAGTAATTATTTATTTTATATTTAAATGGTGAAAACATTTTCTCAGGTGTGTCCTATAATGGGTAACCTGATTTTTTTTATAGTGTCACGTGTAATATAGTCCTTCTCATATACAATCCTTTTGTTCAAACAATGCTATATGTCATTGACTTCTTTTTTAAAAACAAGCTATTATTTTATGTGTATGAGTGTTTTGCCTGCTGCATGTGTGCATATGGACGACATGAGTATTTATTTTCTATGGATGCCAGAAGAGAGCATCAGATCCCCCTAGGACTTGATAAATGAATGATTATGAGCCACTACATTGGTTCTGGGAATTGAATCCGGGTCCTCCACAAGAACTGTAAATGTTCTAAATCATGGAACAATCTCTCTTGCCCTGTGATAAACTTTATAATTCTGTATTGAACCCTGCATGCTTAAAACTCATTCTGTTATCCCTTTGTCTCAAGCTTAATTTCCTTAACTTGAACTACAAGGATGTCTGCTTTTAGTCGTTCTCTTTCTTCTACTGATTCATGTTCTCATCTCCTTGTTATACTTTTAGGTGTTCTTCGTAGACTTTGAATGTTCCTCCCCAGTGTTTCAATCTGCCAAACTTTTGATCATCATTTGGAACCCATAGAAAATTTGATATCCTATGTGATACATTTCATAAAGTCTCTAAGGTAGAATTACTCTTTACTTTGATACTCTTACAACATTTTATACTAAACTATCCCATAGACTGTCAAATTACATAGTATTTTCAAATGTACTTCAACTATATCCAATTATGAACATGGTCTTGATTATTATATTGCATATATCCCATGGTGAAAATACATCCAACTTCGGTAAGAGTTTTCAAGAACACTAGTGTGGTATGTTCTTAAGGTTCTGATGGAAAAAAAATCCTTATTCTCTTTAAGTATATATTTAAAAATACTTGGAATACATGGGAAAATATTTGACACAATAAGAACTTGAATTACAAAAGTCAATTTATCATTTGTACATCCAATCACTCACTGTATATTCCCAAAAGCCACATAGACCCTTAGAATATAAATTATGGTATTTGTGGTGTGTGATCAACAGAAAAACTATACATTACTTCACTAGTATGTTATACTATAGCTTATTTTATTAACAAAGTTAAAAAAAACCCTAATCATTTTTAAGTGAAGTTGAACCATTATGTGAATGTGCTATGTGCTAATTTACAATCTTGTTCCCCATTACAGTGAGCCCTCCATTGTAAACCTTGTGCTTCTACTACAGAGTGGTATGGAAATGAATCCTGCATGCTTGAGAGAGTGGAAAGGGAAGAGGGTGAAAAAGAGGGAAAGAAAGAAAATAAGAAAGATCAAGAGAGAGACTTTATTGAGTCATTATATCATGTTCCATATGAAGCATCTGCTTTTGTGGAATCTGACAGATTCTAGGGGAGGCTTAGAGTGACATAAAGCCACAGGATGGAGTCTCCCAGAATCTAATAGGACAGAGGGAGATGCCTAGAGCACTCCCAAAAACCTGAATGCAGTTTTTTGAAATGTAAAGAATTTATTCAGCCCTTCTGAATGTAAACTTGAAAATTCAACAAGTAAACTCTAGTGAAGGATAAATCATGAAAATATGTTATAAAGGGTAGAATACAGCCAGAAGATACAGCTCCTTTTCATCTTCATCTTTTTCCTAGAGCTGACAACATAAGGCTAAAAGGAAGTTAGAATAAGGGAGAAGGAAAATTTGTAATTCAGAGTTTAACACTTACTATCAGTTGAAGAAGATCAAGTTCAGGACATGTTCTTACTCCTTTGATTTTTGAAATCAGAAAGCAGTTCCTTTTTGTGAATTTGCAGGAGTTATGCAATAAATGTTGTTGCAAAGTGTTTGAAAAGCATGTAACACACACAAAACAAATTTCTTCCAATTCTGGTCATAGGCCTTATGAAATTTACTTTTTATGCCTAAGACTTAAAGGGCAATACATAGATTAAAAACAAACATTAAAACAAAGCTTACATTGTACCAGCAGTCTTTGATTGAAAAGAAATAAAATATTTCTTTCATTGTAAATTTAGCCAATTGTTTGTTTAACATATCTTGACATGAATGTCATACCAGTGAAAGAATTTCATGGTCAGTGATAAAGATTATAAATGTAAAAATATAAAGGTGAACAGAACATCCAGTTTATATATAAATACTGAATGTACTCTTCCACTCAACAGTCACGTTCACTGACTGGCTCTGTCTTAATTAGTGCCCACCCAACATTTCTAATAATAGAACACTGGAGAATTATTTATATGGTCTATTATCCTTACTACTAATACTTTCTAGCACTGGGCAGCGTAAACCTGCCTACATTTGTCGTGATCTGGATTTTCCCAATGTTTTATCCATTATACATGTTTCAGTAAAGTTTGTTCAAGTTCAGCCTGGTAGTTAGAATTGTGTGTATTGGAATTCCACTCTCTAAATTTGTATATTTATGTAAAGGTTATGGGATATCTGACTTTAAGATTCATACTTAGATTTTTATGAGCCTTGGCTTTCATATAAAGTAGTCATAACTGTAATATGCCATAAGCCTATTGTAAACAAGAAAACCCTTCAGTGTGTTTACCAACACCTTCTAAGTTGTTTTTGCACATAAATGTCATTAGAAGGCTATTAGAAGTCAAATGTTTTCCTGTAGCTCCAATCTGAAAATTTATTCTGATTACTTGGTGTAGCATCCATTTGTTTTGAATGTGTCTTTTGTTTTTCCAGAAAGCATTTAGACTACTTAATTATTTGATGGTTTTATTCTTTGGAGCATCATTTCTTCATTTTCAATGGTTCTGCTTTAATCACTGAAGTCAAAGTCTATAGTCCTAGTCTGTTCTTAGTCTTCCCCAAATTACTAACAAAGTCAAGCTGAAAGAGATTTTCGTGGTTACTGAGTCACTAGGGTAGTCCCTCTTCAGTTGTTTTTCAGTGATAACATTTATTATTTCATATGAGACATGGTCTCATACTGTAGTTCAGGATGGTTTGAAACTCATTGTAGACCAATCTGGTATTGAATTCTGGGCAATCCTACTTTCTCAGCTTCCGATCTACAGGCATAATAGATAAAAATCTTCATTCCCAGAAGGTAATGATATTTGATGATAGGCTATGCACCTCTTTCAATAAAAAGACTCATTTTTGTTGTAATTTGTCATTATTTTATTACTTATGTATTTATTCATTTATTTAATTTAATTGTTCCTGAGGCAAGACTAGAGAGTGCCTAGCTCACTTGGTAGCTGATCACCAAAATCACTAGTAGGAAAAGAGACAAAGAAGAAGTGGGGGAAAGGAAATAATGAGTTTGTTACTAAGCTGGATATTGGCGTAGAAAGCTGAGCTCAAAGCTATGGACCTCCTTAGGGGAATATTATAAATAAACATAAATATACCTCTGAAGGACAGGACTATGGGGAAATCTGTCTTTGCTTCTTATGTTGCCAGGAACATAGAAACCTTACATAGGAACATAGGAGTGTTACCAATAACATCAGATTTTTGGCCATGTATAGGATGAGTAAGTTTCCATGAAATTGGAAAAAAAAAACAAACCCTTGAAGCAGAAACAGTAAGACATGCAGTGGCGCTTGACCTAACAGACCTTCAACATGCCCAGGGACTTTCCATCACAGAGATAATAAATTCAAAAGTGTGTCTGGTGGGATCAGACATGTCAGCTACAGAGCACAAATTGAATTTCCCAATTATCTGATGCCATGATCTTGTTTGACAAGGAGATGAAACGGGCTCTGTCTCATTGTTGAATTCTTCACATCTGATACATGTGGTTTAGCTTCATTTTGCTGTTTAGTATTTGAAAGCTCTATAGCCTATTTTCCATAATCTAAACTGTGATGAAATCAGATGCATTTATTCTAAATTCATACCTTGATGTTGTGTATGTAGCAAGTACTCAAAAATGACTACTTAAAGGGATGATTTTCAAATGATTTTCTGATTTATGGAGAAGCATAGTGAGTGCAATAGAGCCCCCAGCAAAGAAAACGATTCCACAAAGTTTCACAGGGCCTGTCAATGATTTGTACAGTAGAAGTGCCATGGAAAATGTTAACAGAGGTCACTTTTAAACTATGTGAACAATTATTTTTTATAATAATAATTGTATTTCCTCCCTGGTGAAGCCTCTGTCTCCTATGATTATTAAATTTCAGGACAAAATAACCCTTAAATACTAAGAGAGCAAGGCTTTCTAGTGAAACAAATGTCCTGTTTCCTTTGAGTTGACTTGTCATTCATTTGAACACACACACACACACACACACACACACACACATATATATCACTCAGATAAAAATATTTTAATCTTTCTATTTTATATAATAAACAACTATGTTTACTAATTTCCATTGATTAGAACCCACTATACACTCTTCCATGATTTCATTATTTTCACAAGGGATAGCCACAGACCTTAATTTGCTTTTCCTGATCTTGGCACACATGAATGTATTACTAAATAACTTTTTTCACAATATTTTTCACTTCTTATAATTAGAATCACATTGTATCTATTCTTTTGTGACAGATTTTTTTCCACAGTCAGCATTAAAGTGCCAAGCTTCATCACTGTCATTGGCTAGGTATATTTTATTAATTTTTAGTGCTATTTTCTATTATAGGAATAAATCTACAATTTATACATTTTTCTTCTTTGTTTGCCTCGTACAGATACTACTTCTTGTAGAGGACTTTGGGGAATGAGATTGTTGAGTCAGTTGTTAAAATATGTGCCCTTGGTATCTCCTTTTTCTGTACTTTGGAAAGTTGACCATTGTGAGGTACATGTACCTGACTTTCACTACAGCCGATGTTATCTCTTGGACTAATACTGTACAACTGGAATGCATATTTAGTGGAAGAAGACAGGGCACATTTTTACTAGCCCTTTGTTCCCCAATCACTTCGATGGGCAGAAGCTGCCTCAATTTTTTTGTTTGTTTGTTTTGGTTCCATTCAGACATTTCTGGTTTTGAATGAATATCCCCAAATCCACATTTATAAAATGAAGTAAGGCTGTTTTTTGTTCCATTTTCTTCCTTCCTTTCTAACCTCTACTTGTTTTTTTGTTTTTTGTTTTTGTTTTGTTTTTTTAACTGTTCTGCTTTTATTTGAAGATTTAACACATACAGATTCATGTAACCTTTATGCTGATCAGGAGGCAGGAAAGTTCTGTCACCTCAAGGAACTCAATGCAAACCCACTGTTATCACATCCTGGGCTGTAATCTCTTTTTGAGAATGCCATTAATAAAATTGTCCACATATAACCTTTGCAGTTTGATTCCTTCACTCCTGAGTATCTGTGAGATGTGTCTATTAATTACATCAATACCCATCATCTAATAGAGAATTAAAAGAATTATTGGAGGTAATGAAGCAAATGGACTTAACAGACATCTATAGAACATTCTACCCAAATAGGAAAGAATATACCTTCTTCTCTGCAGCTCATGGAACCTTCTCAAAAATTGACCACATACTCGGAAGCAAAGGAAACCTCCACAGATACAAAAAAATATCAGTGTCCACCTGTGTCTTATCAGATCACCACGGATTAAAGTTAGAAGGCATCAACCACACTACCCCCAAAAAACCGACAAACTCATGGAAACTGAACAGTCAACTACTGAATCACACCTGGGTCAAGGAAGAAATCAAGAAAGAAATTAAAGTCTTCCTCTACTTGTTTTAAAAAATAAAGTGACATTCAGTTTCTTCTTGGACAGTAACTGAGAGGAATATTCATATATTTAAAAAAGTGATTTCAAACGATCTCCAAATTGGTTATACCAACTTAAATTCTCACTAACTTCACAAAATTCAGTTTACCCAAATTCTCACCAGCACTTGATAATGACTCTTTCTGTTATTCTATTCATTATATGTCCAATTATGGTTTTAATTGGAATTTTAATCATTAAAAATAAATTTGAATGTTTTTTCATAGTTAATTTTTTAATTCAAATTTCAAATTCAAATAATTCATTATCCAATGGAAAATGATAACTTTCTTTTATATATAAAACTCAGATTTAAATTTCTAATTTTTACATTTATTTTTAAATAAGATGTGGATTTAACATATGCAAAATTTATTTTATGATATTTATTAATTTATTAATTTGACATATACAGATAAAATTTTACATGTTTAATCTTATTATATATGAAAATAAAGAATTGGAATGTTGTAGAACTAGAATAATTGAGGAATTTTACCCTTAGAAAATTAATTAGTCTTAGAAACTTTAAAATATTTTTCTCCTCACTTACCTTATTTCACTATTATCTATAGATCAATTACCAAGTTTCCATTAAAATACATAGTATGTCATTACTTAGAAACATTACTGGCATTCATTTCTTGTCACTACTATCAGGACTATTCATTGTCAATAAATGACTTTAATCATATCACACCTTTGAGAAAACCTACTTAATAAAAAATTAGAAAACTTTTAGAACAAAATCTCTAAATTGATACTGGATAATATATAGGCATAATATGGAAATTTTCCCTTTATTCATTAAGTGTATGGGTGCAAATAAATGTTAGTCTCCTATACATATAACAATATATCTTTAAGTTAACCACTATGATGTTTAATGAGAACATTAAAAGTCCTTTGGTGAGCTCCCATTAGATCAGTCCCACCGTCTCCGTGGATGGATTTACCACTCGAGGTCCTGACTTCTTTCCTCATGTTCTCCCTTCTTCTGCTCTTCATCTGGGCTTTGGGAGCTCAGTCCAGTGCTCCACTGTGAGTCTCTGTCTCTATCTCCATCCCTCTCCAGATGAAGGATCTATGGTGATATTCAAGATATTCATCAGTGTGTCTATGGGAGAAGGCCAGTTCAGGCACCCTCTCCTCTGCTGCCCAGGGACCTAGTTGGGGAAATCCCCTTGGACACCTGGGAACCCCTCTAGAGCTAAGACTCTAGCCAACCCTAAAATGGCTCCCTTGGTTAGGATAACTTCTTCCCTGCTCCCAAATCCACCCTTCATCCATCTCAATTATCCCATTCCCCCAAGATCCCCCCAATCCTCCCCTTCTTCCTTCTCTTTCCCCATCTCCCCTACCTCCCAATCCACCCCAACCCCCCTGCTCCCAACTTTTGCCCAGTGATCTTGTCAACTTCCAGTATCCAGGAGGATAACTATATGTTTTTCTTTGGGTTCACCTTCTTATTTAGGATCACCAACTATAGGCTCAATGTCCTTTATTTATGGATAGAATCTGCTTATGAGTGAATACATACCACATTCCTCTTTTTTAGGTCTGGGTTAGCTCTCTCAGGATAGTGTTTTCAATTTCCATCCATTTGCATGCAAAATTCAAGATGTCATTTTTTTTTTTTACCGCTGAATAGAACTCTAAAGTATATATATATATATGCCACGCCTGCTGTATTCATTCTTCTATTGAGAGGCACCTAGGTTGTTTCCAGGTTCTGCCTATTAGAAATAGTGCTGCTATGAACATAGTTGAACAAATGCTCTTGTGGAGTTGCTGGATCCTGAGGTAGGTTGAGTCGCAGTTTCCTGAGAAACTGCCACACTGATTCCCAAAGTGGTTGCACAAGTTTGCAGTCCCACCAAAAATGGAACTCACCAAGGCAAGCTGGACTGGGTCTGAACAAGCATATGATCAAACCGGACTCTCTGAATGGGGCTAACAGTGAGGGCGAACTGAGAAGCCGATGGTAATGACACTGAATTTTGATCCTACTGCATGTACTGGCTTTTTGGGAGCCTAGTCTGTTTGGATGCTCACGTTCCTAGACCTGGATAGAGGGGGGGGGGGCTTGGACTTCCCACAAGGCAGGGCATCCTGACTTCTCTTAGGACTGGAGAGCAATGGGGGAGGGAAAGGGAGGATGGCAGGATGTGGAAATGTTAAATAAATAAATTAAAAAAAAAGGAAAAAAAAAGTCCTTTGGATAGGAAAAAATGTGAACATAACGACAATGATGGTAGGCAGAGGCTGCTTGCTTGTTTCCCGGCCGCTCAGACCCGAATAATCACACAATCACTATATTAATTATAACACTGTTCGTCCAATGACTCAGGAACATTTCTAGCTAGCTCTTACATCTTGAATTTACTCATGTCTACTAATCTATGTATCACACAAGGCTGTGGCTTAATGGTAAGAATCCAGCGTCTTTCTCCTTCAGCAGCTGCATGGTGTCTCTTTGACTCTGCTCACTCTCTTTCTACATCTCTGTTCAGATTTTCTGCTTGATTTTACTCTGCTAAAACATGCCCAAAATAGCTTCTTTATTAACCAGTGGTAATAAAACATAATCACAGCATACAGAGGGGAATCCCCCATCATCTCCCCTTTTCTGTTTAAACAAAAGGAAAGTTTTAACTTTAACATAGAAAAATCACATACACAAACAGTTATCAAGCAAGAATTATAGTTACAATATTTAGCCTGTTTACATATAACAAATTAAAAAAATACTCTATAATCTATCCTATCTTTGTGAGTCTAAAGTTTTATATTTAATTGTTCTTTTATCATTAACTATGGAAAACTATAACTATCTGTCTTCAATCCTCCAAAGACCCCACAAGGATATAATATTACCTAAGTAAACAAGAAGTGTATTGTAAGCAACTTCTAAAACTCTAGAATTGACAGAGACATCTTGTTGCTTGGACAGTCACCCAAAGTTCTTCTGTAATGTTAGGGCATCCATCTTCAACCTACAGGCCCATAGTATCCAGCATACTTTTCCATGAAGCAGGATACTTGAAGATGTGTTCTTTCTTGTAAGGACAAAGTTCATCAGTTGCTTTCTTCTGTGTCATTCAGAATGTCTAGCAGACACTTTCATTAAGTAGGAACCCTGAAAAACCATCCCATATTTTAGAAAATTTAGCAGTCACATTTATGTGGGTTCTGCATATCCAGTTCATACAGCATACCATCAAGCAATCCAGACAAGAGTAGGTTCTTGCCCAAATGGCTAGCCTTGTAACAATGAAGGCAAATTCCATAACAAGTTCCTTAAATACTCATCAACTTCTCTGAAGTAATTGATGCTGCCAGATGTAGAAATGACTCACTGTTGAGAAAAGTTTAAGTCCTTAAAATATTTTAAATGCCATATTCTGTGGTTCTTTGAAAGGGCTGAAGAATTCCTATCCACCTGAAATATATCTCTGTACATCTAGAAAACCTAACTAACATGACTACAGTTTGACTATTATATATGATCATCTATTAATACACATAATACCTTAAACAAGAGTAGAAATACATATACACAGTATAACAAAATCAGCCTTAATTATGTATTAACAGACCAAGATCCATACCAATGCAAAGTATTCATCTTTATATCATATCCCCCTTATTGTATATTTTATATATTTACTATGATCATAAATCACTTATAATCAAGCCCCTTTAAATGAAAAAATAATATATTTTTTCATAAATAATTTGGGAACATGGGCAAAGTTTTTTCCAAACTGTTTCTGCTTGTGGGCAAAGTATTTTATGGTTCATGGAGACCCTTTGTGGGATCTTGTTCCATCAAACCACATTAGCCAGGAAGCAATCCACAGGTTCTCATCCTCTGTGGGAACAAAAGCAAAATCTCTTTCCTATGCAACATTTACTTAGAACCAAATTGTAAAGTCAAGATACCTTTATGTTGGTTTAACATAGCAGTCCCGAGAATCAAATGTCTCTTTGCAGTCAAAAAATTCAAACGAAACACAATAATATACATAATCTAGACTTTTCTGTATATCATCCATCTTTGAATGACTAATTTTTCTTTACACCTTTAATCTATGACTGTCTGTACTCTTTTATATAACTTTTACTATTTCTTTAAAGACTTTTATTTTTTAAACTATTTCTTTTTATAACTATCTATACACTTTTTCTCCTCTCTCCCAAGCCATGATACTTTTTTTTAAACACACTGTGTCTCATTTAGATGTCTTTTATATCTGAATTTGTCCTATTGTATATCTGAAATCCTTTCTGACAAGGAACATTTTAAAATGGTAAGCAGCATGGTTGAAGCAGCCCTGAATGTTGACTCCACCTCTCTTGGCCTTTCAATATGACAGAGGTAAGTTTACCCCCAGCTCTGGGACTGCTGGGTGGAAGCTGTGCTCATCACCTCAATTCTGGGAAGCACAGCATAAACCCTTTTTGTCTGAAGAAAAGGTAAATCTGCCATGCAGCATGCTGCAAGGCATGAAAATATCTCTGTGTATGGTGGCAGGAATCCTCCATGCTCTCCTGCTTGTACATGCCTAGCAGACCTGATCCGGCAAGTTGCTTAAGCAGAGAGTGCTGAGGGTGGTGGGCTCTCAGCTATTTTCATCCTAATCCTGAGCAGATGGACAAGAACCCGGACCCGAAGTGGGTGACGGGCCATGCTAGCTAGTTAGCCCAAGTTGATAGGGCAACATTTGTAAGTGGAAACTGCTCTTTCTTTCCTGGCTGTCCAGACCCGAATAATCACACAGAAACTATATGAATTATAACACAACTTGGCCAATAGCTTAGGCATATATCTGGCTAACTCTTATATCTTTAAATAAACCATTTCTATTATTCTGTGTATCACCACCAGGCTGTGACTTACTGGTAAAGATTGGGCATTTGTTTGACTCTGCCTCCTCTCTTTCTATATCTTTGTCTGGATTTTCTGCCTGGTTTTACTCTGCTAAGCCATCTCTTATGCCTGGCTATATGCTGCCTTACTATAAACTGAAACAACGTCTTTAATAACCAATGGTAATCAAACATATTCTTAGCATACAGAGGGGAATCAAGCATCAAATGACCTCAATATTTAATTCTACGAATCATTATTCAGGGTTTTTATAACATGAACAAGGTATGGTAGTGGACACCTGTAATCTCAGCAATCACAGGACTGAAACTGGTGAAGCCAAAATTTGATAGCCATCTAGATTACATGGTGAGCTCAAGGCCTGCCTGAGTTTTGTAAGAGACACTATCAGACAAAGAAACAAACTCTACCAAAGGTAGTTTTATCTGTATCCCAAACTAGTATATCTATAGACTGATTTTCATGTTATAATCATAATAGTAAATCATCAAGATTAAGATATGCTAAATATGTTGTTCTAGTCCTACATGAACATTTTCATTTAAGCAACCATTGAGGAGGTGAAGTATATTTTTGAGTTAGTCTAGAAACTAACTTACAGCTGTCTGATAAAGCTCCCTTAAACAGAATGACACTTGCTTTGATATTGTTTAACTTTGGTTTTATCTTGGCTAAATGAGTGTATAATTTGAGCACTTATATCTATGTATTTTTGTGTCTGTAAAATTAACAGTCCCAAAATACAGGTTACACAAAATTCAAAGAGGAAGAAATGAGGTGGTGGTAGGGCTTACAGTAGTGAAGAAGAAAGGTTTGCAAAAGAATTGCAGAAGGCCAACAAAATGTTATGCACTGCTTGGTAAACAACACAAAAGGCAGAGAAAATTTTGCATAAATTTCCAATTCAACATTTTTCTTTACTTTTTGTGGTGGTTTTTATTATGTATGGCCCACAAAGTCTCATTTGTTTGAAAGCTTTTTCACCAGGGAATTCGGCTATTTTTTAATTGATTTTATTGAGCTATCCATTTTTCTCTCTGTTCCCTTCCCTTCATCTCCCCTCCCCTTCAACCCTCTGCTACTATTAGGAGGTGTGGCCGTGTTCAAAAAGGTGTGGCCTGTTGGAGGAAGTATGTAACTGGGAGTGGGCATTAACGTTTCAAATGCTCAAGTTAAGCCCAATGTCTCTCTTTTCCTGATCCCTGCTGATAGAGATGTAAAACTTAGCTATTCTCCAGCACCATGCTTGAGTGAGTGATACCATGCTTCCCATAATGATGATAATGGAATAATTCACTGAGTCTATAAGCCTTTTAAAGTGTTGCCATGGTCATGGTGTCTTCTCTTTGTAACAACAGAACACTGACTAAGAAATTGTCTATTTTCAATTTTTTATTTGAAATTTATATATTTAACCAAGATTCTCTATAGAGGACTGAATAAGTATGGGATAAAACCGGACTCTCTGAACATGGTGGACAATTAGGGCTAATGAGAAGCCAAGGACAATGGCACTGGGTTTCGATCCTGCTGCATGAACTGGCTTTGTGGGAGCCTCACCTGTTTGGATGCTCATCTTTCTGGACCTGGATTGAGGGGGGAGGACGTTGGACTTCCCACAGGGCAGGGAATCCGGACTGCCCTTCAGATTCAAGAGGGAGGGGTAATGGAGTGGGGGGGAGGGGGAGAGGACTGAGGGGAAGGGGAGAAGAGTGGGAGGAGGGGGAGGGAAATGGGAGGTGGGGAGGAGGCAGAAATTTTTTCAACAAAAATATAAAGAAAGAAAGAATAAATTTAATTGCTTAGAGGTGTTTATTGCCTTTGCATTACATACTTAGAATATATTTTGTTGTCGTATTTCTACAGAACTTTTGTCAGTTAGATATGTTTCACAGTGACAGTGTAGCAAATGAGTAAGATAATAAATCCATGTTTACACTTTGGACAAACTATCTTTTGTCCTACAAAAGTCTGACTTTCTATTACTACATCAAGAAAGTAATGTGCTGCCAGGTATGGTGGAACGAATTTGCAATACGGAATCAGCAAAATTAGTTGTTGAAGATCAGCCTTGACAACATGAGGCCATGTCTCATAAATAAATAAGCAAAGAGATAAATGGTATGAAAGACACAGGAAGAATGTAACTGTGTTTTCCTTAAGAAACTAGGCAGATCCAGTATTTATCTAGTGAGATCTTTGCATTATTCCCACCGAAATAATAACTAGATTATAAATTCCCTCATGGAATGAGTATGACATTGTAACTTGCCTAATATATATTTCATTCAAAGTACATTGAGTTACTTGTATTCGTTGAATATGGTGTAGCTTTTCTTGCTAGAAATTCTTATGGTACCAAGCTAGTCTTTGTGGCAGATAAATTATATGTAGATACATTGAAGTAAATTTTAGCATCAGAGTTATATTCAGGCTACTCCTTAAGCAATATTACACGGTTCTGCTTGAAAAGGTCACGATACTGTTTAGAAAAGAACAAGTAGTTCAGTGAGTCTATAAGCCTTTTAAAGTTTAGGGGACCATAGCTCCCCTAAATTAACTAATAGATTCCGGAAATAGGAATGTTAGCTGTGAGTGGGCTGTGGTGGTAACCGTATTTATTCTCAGCACTAGGGAGACAGAGGAAGGCAGATCTCTGGGACCTTGAGAGGTCAGTCTGGTCTTTATATGAGTTCCAGGACAGCAAGATCTACACAGAGAAATGCTGTTTCAAGAATAAATAAATAAATTAGAATGTCAGTTGCAATTAATCCTTTAAGCCAATGAGTTGTTATGTCTATAGCCCAAAAATGTTTCAACTGCTTATGTAACAAATAGCAACAATTTGAAAGCAATTCACAGACGATGACAATACATGTTACATATTCAGACTGAATCTAATGAGCTACCATAGATACACAGAATTGATATGACTTGTAATTTTTCAAATATCAACTATCATTGGAACTCTTGTGGTATTTAAGATCTTATTGTTATCATTTATTTAAAAACGGCAGGAAGGAGTCACACCATACAACAAGGCACTCATGAGAATTTTATATGAAAAAGAGAGAGAAGAGGGCAGAGAGGGGGTTCAGAAACCAATCTCCGGAGATAAGAACAGCAGAGGAGAAAAAGAAAGAGAGAAAGAGGGGGGAGAAAGAAAAAATTCGATGGGAGGTGGGCAAGGCCCACCTTTTAAAAGGGAACGTAGTGTATGTGTAAAATAGGTACTCTTAGTGGCTGCAGCTGGGACATATTCTGTCAGGACCCCAAGGGCAGGCCAGCACAGATGCCTGAATTCTAACATTCCTCCCTTTTGTTTATCATAAAAGACAAGGAATTAGAAAGGAGTAGCACATGAGGCAAGGATGAGGAAGCCGTGATCTCAAGACTGTTTCTGGCTGACTTGGGAAATGTCTATCATCTTTTGGGAACCTGAGAAAGCTGGGGTACTGTCCACATCCTTGGGTAGCTGGCTGCTGCACTTCACTGTCCATGCTTTAAGGGACCGTTCGGTGCCTCTTGGAACTGGAAGGATGCTGTTGGAGGTGAACTCAAATCAATTACCTGGAACACACTAGAACTGACAGTACCTGTTCCTTTTTCATCCCCATTGCATCACGTTAACGCCCTCTTTCTAGTCGACATACCAGGAGACACAGGTGGTTAATTTCTGATGGCAGTCAATAGTAAAAAGTGAAACAGAAAAAAAAAATTGCACTAAACTAGTATGACTGTCTCCTGAGGAAGGCAAGGAAATGTGATGGGAAAGATCACCAGGTCGAAATGGAAACAGAAATTGAGTAAAAGAAAGTGAGAACCAGTGTGTGCCGAGCAAGAGGAAGTTGACTTCCTCAGTCTCGCATATTGCAGCAAACAAACAGGACAATTATAAAGGGAGAACAGATAGAAGAAAAAAGAAAGTGGAGAACTCTTTCTCAGTTTCCCGATTGCCTGATCCAGGGAATACTGAAGCCAAATTTGATTTGAAAGGAGTGGTCAGTTGGTCTCTAAAAGGCATTCCAAAAGGGAGTAAAGTGCTACAGACACTAACAAAGTTCCCATGAGTGTCATAGAGAAGACCCAGGGGCTGTAATTCATCGGGTCCCCGGAATTCAGAGAGGATCACACTAAGTAGGCACAGTCTGTCCCATGCATTATCACACAGGAATAGGGGCCAATGGCTCTGAGTCAGACAGAGACATAGTTGCCTGGAGCCGGGACTTTGAGAAAAGCCAGAAGGCAAAGAGAAGACTGTCTTCAAGAAATGAAACCTCACATCCAGGGGAATGGTCAGATGCATGTAACCCTACCAGAGACCCAATTGCCAGTATTGAATGGAAGACAAAGCTGGCAGTAAATGAGAAAGCAGAATTGTTGCAGGTGGAAGAGAGCAGTTCTGTTGGGTAGAGCAGGTGATTAGGGTCCCAGCATAAAATGTTTGGTGGACCCTGCCACTGAGCAAACATGCTGCATGCATCAGGTCTACTGAGGGAGAGGGAATGCAGAAGAATGAAAGGGTGATACCTCTTTCCATTTATCAGATCTCTGGCAGAATGTTGCAAAGATTCCATAAAATATTGGGTTATAGAGTGCAGGAAAGCAGCCATTTGGATTGGTCTGACTGAAAAAGTAGATGCACTTCCCATGAGTGAGGTAGAGAAATAAGATCCAAATGTCTGCAATTCTTAGCATCCCAAGAATTCAGAGTATCAGAATAAGTAGTCACAGGTTGTCCCATGCATCATCACGCAAAGAGAGCTCTGAGCCTGAGAGAGCCATGTTTGCCTGGTACCAGGAAATGACAAGGCCAAAAGGTAGGAAACCATGCCTGAGAGAAGAGAAATGGATCACTCATGGGAAATAGTCAGAGGTGAAGAAGAAGGGGGCTCACCAATCATGTTGATGTTGGATGGAGGGTCCCAGTGCTCTGTTAATTGGAGCAGTGAGGCTGTCGTATGTGGACCAGGTTCTAGGGTCCCGGTGTACCTCAGGACTCCAGGAGAGCCTACCCAGTCCCAAAGCACCAATGGTGTGTATATAAAAATGACTGGAAGAACTCACACCATATAATAGAGCTCACATGGAAGGTTTATTGGAAAAGAGAAAAAAGGCAGAAAAGGTGACAGAGAGAGTGCAGAGAGGGGCACAGAGACGGATCCCTGGGCACAAGAGTGACAGAAGAGAAAGGGGGGATAGGCAAGGCGCACCTTTTAAAAGAGAACATAGCAAAAGTGCACAAGAAGTGCTCTTGTAGCTGCAGCTGAGGACATGCATAGCCTGTCAGGCCCCCAAGGGCAGTCTAGTCCAGATGCCTGAATACCAATCCTTGCTCTTTCAGACAGTCAGATGTCCAAGTAAATTTAGAATGGATTCCTGGGGCATCATTAATTGATAAGTATAATCTTGCTGATTGACAACAAACGTTGGTCTCATTGGAACTGTTGCTCCATTGATGTGATGTTGGTTATAGCTGGAGACTGACTGCTTAGATCTAGCAACTCACGTAGTAGAGAGAATAACTTTAGGTAGTTTTAAATCTAACAACATAAAGATAGAGGATCTTATATTAAAGGCTAGAAGATGGTTTTTGCTCAGATAGTTATTTTTGCCTAAGATGTTTAATATTTCTATCTGTATATTCATGTTTCCAGTGTGAAATTTTATTACCGTCAAGCTAAAGTATTTTGTACAAAAAATTAGTTTAAAAGGTTTGTTTCAGTTATTTATTAAAATTACAAATATTTTATTTTTTAAAGAAGGAGTGAATTAAAGAGTCTTCATAAGCTCTATGATGATTCATATTTCTCATGGGAATGAAAATGTACAGCTCTTAGTGCTTGATGATAAAATTAATGCCACTTAGTAGAACCAAGTGTTTAAATATTATAACTTCACATAAAGCTTTATTATTGTTTCAAATATACTTTTAAAATCATTGGCATGGTTGGGCTTTTGAAAGGTCATGGATAGTTTGTACCTATAGGGCTATTTTCTTCCATTCTGATAGCTAATAGCAGGTAGAAGTGAAATTCTATAGAAGAGTCAAGCATTGTGGTGACATGCCTGTAATTAGAGCATTTGGGAAACTGATGCAGGGGGATCAAAAATTCAAAGAAAGCCTGGGTTATGTAGCATTACCCTTTCTCAAAATAAAGACAGCAAAAGAAAAAAAACACTCTATTAAATAGGGTACTGTGGAGTAAGGCAAGCCATGAAGGTTTCGGAGTAGACTATTATATAACATTACTAATAGATGAGCTATAAATTTCTCAGAGAATGTGTCTCTGAGTTCATGACTAATGGTATTTACAATCCAAAGGAAAAAATAAAGAGTTGGTTATTTCTTTTGTTTGGCTGTTTTATGAAATAGGCTTATTTAGCTAAATTCAATAAGCACATTCAAATGAATGTGCATGCAATTGAAAATTTCACATCTCTGAAGGTTCCACATTAATAAGCATTCATTCACAAGTGTTTTGTCATTTAAATATTATGTTAATTTTTTGTAATTGGATTCTTCTTCAATGTTGGAAAACTTTCTTAACTATACTAAACATTTCCTTAGAGGTATTGTTACACATTCTAAAATTCCTTTGTGCTCAGGTATTAGTGTTTGAATTGTCAACACTGAGCGTAGTTAAAATTAAAAGCCTTCTGTCAGAAAAATTGTTTTGAAGGAAGAAGGAACTTAAAACACTCTTTCTCCCCCACTAGAAATTCATACAGATAAATACCTTTATTTTTCTCCTAGAACTGAACGTACATGACAAATTGGCACAACTTAAAATGAGAATTGAAGGGGATGAGACTGATTGAGAAAACTTGATATTGAAAGGCTTATTAGCCCATACAGGGTTCAAGTCTGTCTCTTCAGTCTCTGTGAGCCCCTATGAGCCCTGCTTAGTTGATTCTGTGTCCTGTGTTCTCCTGGTAGTATCCTCCAGCCTTTGACTCCTACAATCCCTTCTCCACTTCAAGTCCTCTGCATATAACTTATGGTTGTATAGCTTGCTATTCTTGTGAACTCCCAACAATGCGAGTGTGTGTGTGTGTGTGTGTGTGTGTGTGTGTGGGTGTGGGTGTGGGTGTGTGGGTGTGTGGGTGTGTGTGTGTGAGAGAAGGGGCGGGGTATTTTCTGACTCTTTTGCTTGCCACTTGGGACACTTTTCCTCCTCCTACTGGGATGGCATGTCTAACCTTAAGATGTATGTTTGTGCCCACTCTTATTATATCTTGTTAGGCCATATTCAGTGAAAATCCCTGAGATGCCGGTTTTTTTTTCTTTAAAGAAAGACATAGAAGGAGGTGATCTGGGAGAGAAGGGGAAATGGGGAAGGCACTCAGATAACTGGAGGGAGAGGAAAGTGCGGTCAGCAGGTAATGAATGAGAGAAGAATAAAAGTTAAAAAGGAAAGAAAAAAAGAAAAGAAAGGCTTATTATCAATGTGGCATTGGTGCATGCCATTAATCCCAGCACTGGTGAGGAAACTGCATTTCTAAGTCAGCCTGGTCTAGAGAGCGAGTTCCAGGACAACTAGGAGCTTTATATGGAGAAGCCCAGTTTGAGAAACAAAAAACTAAAAAAAAAAATATTAATCAAGATCTGACATAAAAACGTAAGCTGAAAATAATTCATATAATCAAACAACAAATTTCATATGCAGCCTTGCACTGACAAATCAGTCATGTGAATACCAACATGTTTTTGAAGTTAAAGACTCAAAATATTGTCAAGTGGCTTCGCAAATAAGCATTGGCTTAAGATGTTTCACAACAATGAAATGGATATCATAGTAATTAATCTCCTTATGGTAAAGCTAGGTCAAATTTCGTCAAAAGGTCAACTAATATTGAACAGGACGTTTGCTCATGAATTTGCTGCATTAGAATTTTGCTATTCTGAAGGTCAAAGGACATAATCATTTTCAAAAAATGAACGGAGCAAGACATTTTTACATTTTTCTAGAAAATTTGGGCCTTAGTTCTATTTAAATGTATACAATAAAACCATACCTCTGTCCTATATTTATTAGCATTCTAATAAATTATTCATGATTGTAATATTTATGTAGACTCCATTTTGCTTGTATGATTGATTTGGCTTAACCTACAAATTAATGTGTTCCCATTCAACCTTTGCAATTCTATATGCCACTACTCTTTCCTTCAAAGTGTCCTGAAATAGCATCCTAGCTGATCTCCCTCTTATGTTCTTGTCCTCTTCTATCTGCTCTATTAACAGCATTTGAAACAACCTTTCAGAAAGGTCAATTAAATCATCTCACCTCTTCATTAAAACTATTCTGATTCTACTAAGAGTCAATTCTGATCCTTTTATCTTGATATATATATATATATATTGATTAAAAATATTAATCAAGATCTGACATAAAATATATATATTTTCCATATATATATATATATATATATATATATATATATATGGAACATGCCTTTCTTTCTAATTTCAACTCTATTTTGATTTAGTTTCAGACAAGCTATCTCTGTCTTAGCCTTGTATATAATCTAAGCTGTCAACCAAACTGCCTATTTATTTAAGGCTCTGTCTGCCTCTTATCTTACTTTCTTTTGCTTCTGCCTCCATTTTATGAACAGTTAGATATTTGTTACTTACTCACTACATCATTCAAGTGGTTTTTCATTCGTTTATTCAGAAGTCAATGACTTTTAACTGAGAGAAAATATGTCCTTCTGCTTTATTCTGTTTAAAACACGCTGCAGATTCCATTTGACTATCCCAAAGATTCCTGGTCCTATTCAAACAATAATAATTTATAACCATCTCCATCATAAGACTTCTAATAATCTTTCTCTGGATAAAAAGTATTTCTAAACATACAGTGGTTCAAGGAAAACACCTAAGAGGTATAACTTGAAGATAAAGTTACAATAATAACTCATTGCCTCATATGATGTTATTTATGAGGTTGATAACATTTGTTACTCCTGTTGAGCTGCACACTCAGAACTTAACCAATTTTCTCTAGATGTCTCATATTTTTATAAATATATCACATAGAAATTCTGAAAGGCAAGTCTTATCTTTGTCTCTTATTCATCTAGCACCTTTAAAGATATGGCTAGAATTCCATACTATCTTCCAGTTGCTGAGTGCTTGATGGATCTTAGGTATTGTGACCAGTTAGTTACTTTCTTACCTTGCTTTAACACTCACTATTTCTATGATGTAAGTATTTTATCTTCAATTTTACATATGAAGAAGTTAAAACCAAGGCAATATAACTTGTCTATGGCCATATAGGTAGAAGGTAGAATTTGAATTGCAGCCAAAACTTGCAATGCTCAGGGTAGCATGCCATTCATATGTTCTCTTAGAAATAATTTGGACAGCAAAGGAAAAGATCACCACTCCAATTATAGTGTCCCAACAAGGCAAAGTTTTTGATTGAGAGGGCATACTAGTCACAAAATTAGAAGAAACACACCATGGCAGGAAATACACTTGGTTTTTATTCCAGTGCAGGTAGTAACTGTGTCTTTCAAGATTTGTTAGTCACCCCCCACAAAAGGAAAGGTTTAGACAGAAAGCAGTAGATGAAAACTCTTAAAGATTGTTATGAGATGCTCAAGTCTAATTCTTCACAGTTTATGGCTTCTGGTGGGGCAGAGAGTAAGGAAAGACTTGGTTTTCTTTAAGGGCTTAGCCACTGTGTGTTTGACCATACTCCAGTGAGTATACGGGCAACACAAAATGGACTTGGTATATATTTCTTTTCTTCCTCTTTTTATTGTTGTGGGAGAGGTCACCAGGACAGGTGTGGACCAGGTTTGGGAAATGAGTATGATAAGGATGCATTATGTCAAATTTCCATATAATCAAAAAGAAATATTATATTGGGGAAAAAACAAAATGAAAACCAACAAAGCAAACAAAAAATCTGAACAAAAGAAATGAAGGAAACCAAGAAATGGTTGGTCACTTAAGTCATTTAAGTTCTAAGACTCGAGCAGAACCTTTGTATGAATACAATACTTACCTGGTTAGGGACAGTTTAAAACATTTTAATAAAGATTTTACAATGTGAAAGAGATAAAAATATTTGCACAGAAGTTTCATAAAGTGGGGAGAGAGAAAAAGATTTGAATTCATTGTCATAAAAGAAAGTTTTATGGACTTATCAAAAAGACTAATATTTAATGTTTCTTACATGTTCCATGTCTAAAATCCCTGGGAATACATTCCTCCATCCTTGGTGTTACTAGAATTGTGGGGCCCTTTGTGGTCTGCAAATGATGCAGGGGAAATCAAGGTCCCCTATTGGGGTTCTTCGTCTCTTTAGTAAAAGCTTTTATAAATGGACTCAAACACAAGCCCAGAAACTACTTTATTAGTGTTTAAAAAAGGAAAAAAAACCCTAGGGCAGAAAAACTGAAATTTTCAGCAGCTACCCAGAGGAAGAGAATGGAAGGGAGAAGAAAAGGCATGCAATTTAAGGTGTCACAGAGGTCAGACACAGTGGAAAGGCAGTCACGTGGTGGGAAAGGAGGCTTTAGAAAAAGCATAAGGAAGCCCAAAGTGTATAAGGAAAGCATAGTTTGAAAAGAGATAAAACGATAAAAAAGATTATACTGTTTTCAAAGCAGGCCAATTTACAAGCTACAAGATTTTGGTGCAGTAGCAATCCTTTGGCACAGTAAGCTAGTCAACCAAGTGTTGCAATTCTGGCAAGGAAATGTGTGGTGTCTCATTAAAGAAGTGGTTATTCTGTGTATCTTTGTAGCACGGCTTAAGCTGTGGCCACCTTTCCTGGGGTGGTCTCTGGGCCAGATGATTGAACCCACCACCCTACTAGAATATTAGGTCTCTTCCTAAGCCTGAGATTTCATTTTCTTGACCAGAGGTAATTTTTGCTCTAACATTGGCTTCAGTTTAGAACTTTTTATCTTTTCAATATGACAGTGAAAATACACAAGGAAATCTGTGACCTTTAGTCTACAGTCAAGTCAGCCTAAACAATGCCAGGGATAGTCACTGTTGTGTACTGTAAATGTGATACTGTTCTTGAGTTAAATTCTGCTAAGATGGTAATTAGTGATCTTGGTTACATAGGAAAATCCCCAGGCACCACTCAAATCAATTAAAGCAGGATCCTTGCAGGTAGAGACCTAAGACTGCGCATTTTATAAGTGTCGCTTTAGAGACTGTACTATGTGATCAGGCTTGGGAAAAATTCCTGAAGTCTAAATGTTTACATGTTAGATTCCATTTCTAGTTCAGTTTCGAGAAATAATAATGTATAACTCAAGGTGTATGTTATACATATATATCTTTCACACATACCATTATGTCATACTCAGTAATCGCCTCTGTGGTTTTCCAACTTAAAATGTAGTTTGTAATTTCTAATGTCAACATACAGAACATTATTATTTTGTTGAATGTCAGTATTAAGCTATAATATAAGAACACTGTAATTTATCTAAATACACTATAGCACATAAGATTTAATTTATTCCCTGTTTGTTTTTACAAACATATTTTAGTGTATATAATATTACAGTACAAAGAATATATAAATCTTAGTAATAACTTCAGTATAGAAGTGGAAAAGGTCCTTATGTACTTAGAATATAAATGATAGAATGAGTCACATAGCTCTCAAAGGCATTATTCCCTTTTATTTGTTTGAGTAACCTTAGGGTTATTCACATGTCTCTTTTGTATATAGTGTCATTGCAGAAATTGCCATTTTAAACTCTAAGCATTTTAGGCAATTTAAAAACAATCATTTTAGAATTTAATGTGATATGCAATGCACTTTAAGTCTTAAAATATACATACTGAAATCTGTATCTATAATGTCCTTAATTTTCAAAGAACATATCAAGTATAAAGTAAATGGAGCAGCCTCTAGAAGGGTCCATATTAAGGAGAGAAATTTAATATTGCCATTCATTATTGGAATGGTACATATAAGTGGGATTCCCCCCCCCCCAAAAAAAAATTATTGGAGTTTTTAAGGAACTAACTGCAAAGCTAAGTGATAAGAGCAGACTTTATTCAATTTGAATACTGAGTGTACCCAATTTGAAAACAAATACATGATTTAATATGGTTTTGGATGACAAAAGCATATGAAGAAATATAATAAATAGACAAGCAATAATATTATAGTGCTGAGTCCCATGTTGTGGTTGCAATCAATGTTTTGATAAAATAAGAAAGATATTTTAAAAGGTAAATCTAGGAGGGAAGGAATACATTTTTAAAATCTACATTGAGCATTCAGCTCTAATACATAATAAAGGACATGACAGAGCTAGTTAGAGGTGGAGAGAGCAGAACCAAATGAGTGATATTAAGTGCAGAAATAACAGAGAGAAAAGAAAATAGATGAAACCCCAATTTATGGTCTATCTAACTTCAGAGATATTAGTATTTTGCCGACTTATTTCTCATTGGATTGTATGTGCCCCAAGATGAAAAAAGATCTTTCATTTTTACCTTATTCATAAGTATGTAACTATCAGACATAATTTATATGATAAATAATTTAGATGATATTTAAGGCAGGCAGTTGAGTCATATTTTAAAAATTCTTTCTCATTTAAAAACATTCTTCAACATACTTATGTTTTGAATTGAAAATAGTTTTTTTTTCAGGTAGTATATTCTGATTAAGGTTTTCCCTCACCTAACTCTTCCAGACCCTCTCACTTCCACACACAAATCCGTACCCTTTCTTTCTCTCTTTCCTTAGAATACAACAAACATCTAAGAAATGATAATAATAATGAAAATAAGATAAAATAAAAATAAACCAGGATATGACATATCAAATAGAAAAAAGGAACCAAAGAAAAAGAACACCACATTCACAAATGCTGAGACACACATTCCCCCATGCAGAAAGCCCTAAAACAATATTGAAAATGACAATATATAATAAGTCAAGTATTCATGAAGTAAAAAAATAATGCCCAGGCAAAGTATTGTGAGACACAGAACCTCTAAAAATACCATTGAATTCATTTTCTTTTTTGGCTATCTACTCCTGGGCGTAGGGACCTAGGCAGGTCCCATTGGAGAATCCTGGTCAAGATGTGGTCCTCGCCACCACTGCCCCTTTACTATCTGGCTTCAGTCTTAGGTCCTCCTTTTGGCTGGCACCTTTTCTTTCTCTTAGCATAAGATTTCGGGTGAAATTACCAGTTTTTAAGAGTCCATCATGTCAATAGTCAGATTGTGAGATACAAGTGTCTCTTTAGTGTATCTTCACTTCTGCCAAGCTCATTATGGTAGAAATTTTATTTTAGTAGTTGTGTATTAAGTTCTCTGTGTAATGTGTAGAGTCTCACAGCAACAATTTCCTCTGAATCCAGGAATACCTATCATCTAATTCCATGGTGTTGAATCCCTTTCATGAGACTCTAGCACAAAAATTCTGATTTGTTTGAAGCAAGGCTAGTGATGTTATTTATCTAACAGGTTTATCTGCTTTCTGTTACATTGGTCTAGCCTAATCTTTTCAATTATTTCTAGATAGTGGAACTGTAGCTGTTGGTTTAAAATTATGTTCATAATATGTGTATCTATGTCTGTATGTAAAGGAAATTAGTAGTTTTGATAATCTGGAAATATGTAAATTATAGTATTATCTTACAAAGATTTATGATGAGTTTACTGCAAAAATTAATACAAAGATTGGTCAAAATACAAAATTACATATTAAAAAATACAAAATATCAATATAACTCTACATTGTCATATAACTATGTAAGGCCTATTTTATGAATTTTTATAAATCTGAAACTTAACCACTTACACTTTCTTGGGAAGATATAATGTAGAAAACAAATAAACTGATGTGACAAATCCTAAATAATTATCTTTCACACCAGTCCAATTTACTGTACACATTTTTTCTGCACTATGCATATGTATCTGAGCATTATTAGAGCATTTTCCTGTAATACCTTCCGAGGATCTATGGACAGATAGAAAAGATCTATGGAATTCTATCGAAATAATTGTTCCTTATGTTAATATTTTGCACATTATTATATGGAATTCTGTTTTATGATGGATATTATTTCAGAGTATTATTTCTCATTAGACAATTTCAAAAGCACTTAAAATTTTTATTTCTAAATTGTGGCCACAGTTAGAAATTGTATTTAATTATGTATGTTGAGCGTTATAAATTCTAAATTGCCTTTCAGACCCTGTAGTTTAACAAGTTACAATTTTGAAAGTTTTTTTTTTTTACAATTTAAAACAAGTACTTTCAAAGTGACAAACTTTTTAAGAAAGGAAATTATCGTTAAAATGTACACTAGTTCATTTATCTTCTATAGTCTTTGACCTTAAACAGAACTGTGTTAAGAAAAAAGGTCATCTTCTACAGTGGATACAAATATTTAGGAGTATAAATTTATATCACTTTTTGTAATATGCATTTTTCTGATTTTAAAGTTTAAATGTTAACATTAGTTATGACATAATTATACAATGATATAGAATAATCCATTCAGAGTTGAATCAGAGCTTTGATTAGGAGCCTAGGGATGTAGCTCAGTAAGGGATGTAGCAAGTAAGAAGAGTTGCTGTGCAAGCATGAGGATCTGGGTTGAAATACCAAGCACTGATATAAAATCAGTTGGTAACTGCACTTATCTATAACCCCAGCATTAAGGGTCAGAGAGAGAAGGATCCAAGGAGCTTGCTGGTCTACCAACTTAGCAGAACTATTAAAGCTTCTGCTTACTGAGACACCTAGCCTCAGGGAGTAAGGATAAATGTGAGAGAGGAAATCGTGAAAGTTATACTTCTCTGGCCTTCACATACACACGTATGGGTGAAAACACCTATGTCCTCATGTGTATGTATCACACACACAGGCGTGCACGCACACAAACACACACAAATGTGTAAGAACACAGTTATTACTATTTAATTGTTTTCCCAAAATATAATTTGAATATGTTAATTTTTGTAACAAACATGTTTTCTTTGAAATAGGAAGGGTATACTAACTCCCATACACTTCAGACATACTTACAGCAAATAATTTCATCTTTTGGGTATAACTGAAGATTATTGAATAAAATGTTTAATTCTTGATAGTTTTAATAAAAAACCTTATTTTCCATTTCTTTGCTTTTTCTTCCTTATGTGATACTTTGGCCAAGCACTCAAAGAAAATTTATGTGGAAACTTCCTTTGTTTCATTTTTTATATATAAGATTGGATTTATTTAGATAAGAAATATGATATTGAAGTATTCCTTATGAATAATTTTAAAAAGGAATATAGGATCACAGAGACTGTGGACTGGAAGTTTCCTTTCTCTACTTGCAACTTCTTCTCCTCTTCCTCATCCTCTCTTCCACCTTGAGACAGGATTTACTGCACAGGCCAGGCTATATTCTAACTTGAAACCTCCTCTTTAGATGCTCAGTCCTGGGACTGCATGTCCATGTCAGCATGCCTGCATTGCATGCGCTGTTTGCAAATCCACAACCATTCCAACCTCCCAATTTTCATTATTATGTTTATGATTACTGTTTGTATCTGTATATTTTTGCTGCATCTGCATATTTGCAGTAAACACTTTTAGATTATAAAATGAACCTTGAGAAAAAATACCATGTAAGACATATTTCAACTTAAGGCACAACCACGCATGTACACATACACATGCACACACACACACACACACACACACACGCATACATGTAAGAACACTGAGCATCTCTGAATTAAAGTAAATATTATATGGTATCATGATGATCACAGTGCCCAGAGATTCCGTTTTTTTTTTATTCTTTAGCAATGAAAGTCTTTCCAACAAAGTTTAATACAAGGAAGACTCTGCCATAAAAAGTAAACTAAAATTAGAACCTCTAGATTAAAACAAGGATTTTAGTCCAGTTTCAGGTCCACTGATACACCTCAACCCTTTCGCTTTTTATGATGTAATTGGGCAACATAGAATTGAAGGGGCCTCTTCAAATTTACTTGACTTAATTATGTTAGACTCAGTATGCTAATTGAGAAAATTCGGCTTTAGCATTATTCTTAAACAGTTTCTTTGATGCAACACTGCATAAAGATAGGACCCTAGAATAAAAAATACGGTTAATAGTGCAACCAATAAGTTCAAACTAGAAAGCCAATGATGATTGGACAAATATTAAAATGAAGAAATTGCTCTCAATACATATTAGAAGAATTCAGATTTTTTTTTCATTTTTATCAGATAGTATACTTTTCATGTTGCTCTAAAAATCTAGAGTTTTTGAAATGCCCTGTAATTCCACTATTTAAGTACCTCATCATTTGGATATTTTAAAGCATTTCATCTATTGATTAAACTCAACCTCTGAGAATAGTGACTAATATATATATATATATATATATATATATATATATATATATATATTAAGTGATCAATGTGTATTTGGCAACTAATTTATAAAGGGGGTTGTGTTCCAGTTCAGAACTATGTACAAATGTGACAAAGATATATTTTGAGTTTGAATAAGTTCAGTGGCTTCCAGAGCAAATATTTTGTTTTATCTATTAGAGAAGCAGAAAGCTAGTTTAACCTGTTTGACTAGATGCTCAGGGCCCAATAATCTCAAATAAGCCAGGATCCTAATTTTATGTTTCAATCTATAGTGCCTTCTTTGCATCTCTATTTTTCTAAGCCGAAATGCATGAAGAATGGATATATCTTTAAAAAAGTAAACATTTGCTCAAAGCATGTTCCTTCATATAAATTATTTTTACTAAGGTCTAAATGTAGGCTGAAATAGAGTAAAAACATGACTGTAAGAATGGTGATTCAAAGAAATTTCACTCTTGAATTATGAACAGAAATCCTTAGCATAATTCTCCAGTGGACTATGTGATGATATTTAACATGAATATGCTTCATTTCCTTGACAGCCTTTTTATACTGGCAGAAGAATATAGTGAGAATCTCTTTACATTATCATTTACTGCTAAAAGTACAGGAAGGTTCAGACTAATTAGAAATCTGGTTGCTACTAAGCCATTGCACTAAGCATACTAAACCAAGCTGTTGCTCTCTTAATATTTATTAACACATTTTTACTGATTGCAGAGAGTAAAGAAATGGAAATCACTTGTTTTGAAATTTAAAATGGAAAATTTTTATAAGACCCTCCCCCAAAAAAACCCTTTGGCTGTATCAAGTTCTACAACTTAAGTTGTAATACTAGATTACAAAGATTCAATGTTGTTAAAGAACACAAGGACTGCACAGTATTAGATAAAAGCTGGTTAGTTAGATGGAACAGAGAATAGATGGGTTCCAATGGTAATATAGTTCATAGATTGCAACTCTCAAACCAACTATGTCATTTACTTTTTATAAAATCTGCTTGTGGTTCAGTGTGGTAAGGCCCTCAATTATGATCTCAAGTATAACAGAAAGAAGGAAGGAAGAAAAAATTCTCTCATTTTTTAAAATTTTACAACATTTTAACTGATAGATATTGACCTTAGCTGTCTTAATTATTGGAAATAATGCTGCAAAATGTGGGAGTAAGAGTATATCCTAAACATATAAAATATTGTTCCTTTCTATTAATAAAACAGGCAAAGACAAACAAATAATAAATGAACTCACTTCAATGTTGTATTAGTTGCTTTTTATCTATGTGATAAAATGCTGTAAATAAAGAGTTTATTTTGTTTTATAATTCCAGAAGGGGCATCTATAATGGTGGAGGAAGCATGAGCAGGCAGCCAAAGCACGACATTAAACAATCACATCTTCGACCTCACAGACAACTATTAACAAGGATTAGGAGGGGCTTTAAACCCTCAAAGCCTGATTTAAGTGATAGACTTCCTGCAACAAGACTGTACCTCCTAAAAGTTTCATTACCTCCCCCAAACTGTGCCACCAACTAGAGACTAAATGTTCTTTGAGGGCATTGCTCATTGTTCACTGTCCAAACCACTAAAGATGTATAACATAAAAATGTCAGTATTACTTACACAGTCTAGAAGGATAGTTATTATAAGCCCATGTACCCTGGTATATTGCATGGTGACATCAGATATAATACTACATATTTTAGACTTGCTAAAATGCATTTTAATATTCTCATCACAAAAATGATAACTTGATCAAATGATCGATATGTTAATAAGTATGAATAAGGTTTTGTGATGCTTACAAAAATGAAGGCACCATATTATATTCAACAAATATGCACAACTGTTACTCATCAGTTCAACATTAAAACATATATTCCAAACCTGGTGGTGGTGCCTCAGTACTAGGGAGGCACAGCCTTCCTGATCTCTGTGAGGTAGAGGATAGCCTCGTCTACAGAATGAGTTCCAGGTCAGACAGAACTGTTATACAGAGAAAACTTGTCTCAAAAAACAAATGTCTATATATCTTTTTATGTTGACATATATAGACATGTGAGTATATATATATTCAAAACATTTATCAATGTAAAATCACCGCAAAATATTATAAATACTTTATCTTGAACACTTGATGGCTCATTTTTTTGACTTTCTATTCAACAACAACTCAATTTATGTTTAAACAGACTTCTTGTTTCTGAAAATATTTCCATTGCACATGTGGTACAATTCATCTCTGACCATGCACTGAAGATGGTACAGGCCCTTTTCTTGAACAGAGTCAAATCAAACTGCCGTTTCATTTTAGGAAAAATGGGACATATTCAGTTGTTTCAAATATTTAACTTTAACTAGGATACCATGAAAACCAGCTGTCACTTGGAGAACTTTGTTGTGCTTTTCTTGTACTGAAGTTAATTATCTTGGATACTGAAGTGTATGTGAGACCACGTCTTCTGTTACAGATCTTTAGATCATTATTTTTTTTCAAAAAAGGGTTTCTTTTAGAACCCTGATATTTTTCTAATTTATAGTTCAGCTCTGAGGAAGTGTGGACTCTTCCTTTTTGATTCTCATTATCAAATAATTTTTTATTTAAATAGCTGTGCATTCCCGACTAGCCCTGAGATTACCAGAGGTGGCTGGTGTCAATAGTGAGTCTGTGTATGCCTTTTTTTTTCTCCATAGAGAAGTTTTACCTATTGTATGAAGAACAACATTAAAGGGAAACTTGAATCCTATTATGCCCTAAAGGTATAATCAAGAGGTGTTTGATTCTAGCATGCAAATTGGGGCAGCTAGAGCACACTGCTCCTCTGGGTATTGGTGAGAAGTATGGTATTCACATATTTTTGAACTTTTTCTTGCAAAAGCATTATGGGAAAGCACACCTGATTCTTGTGTTAGCATGTCTATGTACATAACTCTTTGTATCATAGCTTCTGTCATAGGCTATGCTCTTTAATTTTCTCATAAGTCTTACAAGCCATTACCATTCTTTTAAAACTTGGCAATAAAGCATTTCTAGTTTCCAGTGAACTAGACTTCTGTCTCTCAACTTTATCTCTTAACTGATTATAAGCATTATAAGAAAAGAAGGCTAGCAATATTGCTTATTTACAATGTGCACACATACATGTATACACAAATACATAACTGCATGCATACATACATACATGCTTGCATGCATGCATACACACAATATGTACTAAAGAAGTATATTCAAATATATTCACATTTATCAGAATATTCTTTATCACTCTCAGGAATCTTTTCAGTTGTATTTAATTGGGTTTTCCTTCTTAAGCCTGGGAAGTTTCTTTTATTGCTTTGTATTTACTAGGATTTTTCTTTCTTTGAATGTTGATGACTATGTTTCATTAGAATCTGAATATGTGAGCTTTAAGAACACCATAAAATTATCCATAAATCAGAGACACACATCAGATTCATCTACAGATCTTGAAGCCCCAAACTCCAAAAACCTATTATGGTTCTTTCATATTTATGAAAAAATTAAATCATCAATTGAGTAGGGCTACAAAATATTTGATTTGTTACAGTCTTTAATCTTTGCCAGTGTGATACATAATTAAATCACATGCTTAGTCATTTTCAAAAAGTACTATCAGATGGATTTAATTTGGTAGTTTTTTATTTTCTCTGTACTGTTATTATATCCACTCAAAATTCATGTTGAATTCACAAACGCCCATGTGACATTTGAAATTACAGAATTGTAAGGAGGGTTGTTCTATGTATCTGTCATTCTTTCTTTCCTCCCATCTCTTGATCCTTCTCACTCTCTCTTGTTTTGTGTGAACAAAGGAAAAGGTGGCGGGCCAGGAAGACAGCCGTCCATAAAACCTGATCATTGTGACATCCCAATCTATGTGTCACAGCCTTAAAAATTGTGAACATAATTTTCTTTTTAAAGCTACATTGTCTATGATATTTGCCATAGAAATATGAAATATGTAAGACACTTTTATTATTTATGTACTTGATTAAGTACACACACATACTCCACACACATACACACACACGTGAAACTAACCAACCTGGTGATGCACATAATCATCAACAGGCTTATCTAGGTGTTTGTATTAGTCAGCTTTTACCAAGATAATGCTGTGTAATACTATTTTTCCCTAAACTTGACTTATTTCAACTAACATGAATTTCATCATCAGATAAATCTGAATGATTTGTCCTTGGAAGTTCTGCATCAAGTCATGGGTCTAGTAGCCTTGGTGTCTAGACAGGCAGATGGTAACTTCATATTCAGAGGCCCACATTGATGTGGCTGTGGCTATCCAATGCTTGTTGATTTCCTGAAGGAAAGAAGCTTTATCACAACTTAATAATTCCAAACATGCCAGTCCATCTGGTTGGTTAACATCTCATTGATCAAAGCAAATTATCTCTTCCAATGAAAGCTAAATATATGAGGCTTATATAGAACAATAAAAAATGGGCAATTAGTAAATCTTTTATAAATAAGAAAATTATTACTCTTATTTTTTTACATACAGAGTAAGTTTTGGCATACTTTCTCATTTTCCTTGTGGATATGGAGAATTGCTTTTAAATTTTCAACCTAATTACAATAAGGGCTAAGGAAAGAATGTTTTATGTTAAACAGTTAGCTTTATAATTCAAATTTTCTAGAACAAATTTAATAATGTTTTAATACCTGGACTCATTCCTCAGAGCAACAGGCAAAAATGGCAGGGTAGGTATTTCTGTAAGAGAAAACTTGCCTAGGATATATGAGGCTCTGATATTAATCCCCAGAAGCATAAATCTCTCTCTCTCTCTCTCTCTCTCTCTCTCTCTCTCTCTCTCTCTCTCTCACACACACACACACACACACACACACACACACACAACAATGGGGGGAAGAAGGGAGAAGAGATAGAGGGAGAAGAAGAGGAGATAACTGAAGAGAAATATCAAAATTCCATTCCAAAATGTATATTTCACACAGAAGGCATACTTCCCCAGTCAGAAACATAGCAGGAAAAACATATCATTCCCTTCTTACTTTGGAGAAAGAAAGAAAGAAAGAAAGAGAAAAATTAGGAAATGTTCAAGAAAAAACTGTTTGGAGCTATGAGGCAATCTGGATCTTAATAACTAGAAACAGATGAATTCCGCTTATTAAGGCTGCATGGGGACATAAGGAAGGTCACACAATTGTCTAACATTCTGAATAAGCAATGAAGGAGACTGTGATGCTGTGCTGGGAAACTGTAATCACTGAGTATAATTCCCTCATAATTGGATCACTGAAGAGAATAAAATCCAGTAGTTCTTTTATTATTTCAGGTGTTACTCCATCATTCTTATGAATTAATTACTTTCATTCGCTGATTCTCGTATAACTTCTACTCCCTTATGATATAAAACTTTTATTCCACCTTCCCAAGAAAAGCTGTCTGCAAGGTTTGGTACTTAGTTCAATAGTACATAACTTGCCTAGCAAGAACACGGCTTTAGGTTTGGTTCTTAGCTCTAACAAATAAATAAATAAAATAAAAACAAATAAGAAACAAACAAACAAAACCAAGAATTATCATTATGAATCATATGTTGGTCCCCTGAGTTACTGACTCCTTGTTACTGTAAATACTATAAATTGCTTTTCAGAATTTGTTGGTTCATGCTTATGAAATATTCATTAAGGACAGGAATACAGATTGTGCTGCCTGCTTAGACCTGAGCGATGAAATAATCGCTTTAAATACACTGTCAAGAAGAATGAGACTTCACAAATACTATTTGTTATAAGGCTATCAAAGGAAATAAAAATGTCTGCTAACATTCAATACATACATACTGTCTGACATGATCTGACTATATCAACTTTTAACCTTAGTTGTCCATTCCCATATAAATAGATACCTTATACCAAACTATAGCACACGCCAATTAAACTAGAACCTGTAGTATGGAAATAATACTAATACATATGTGTGTATAGCTTTTACATTTTCTAAATTGAATTTTATTATTTTAATTATATGTTTCTGTCTGTGAATATGTGCACATGAGTACAGGTATACACAGAAACCAGGGTTGTCAGATTCACTGGGAACTGAAGTTACATGAAGTTGTGAACCACCTGATGATGTGCTGGGAATTGCACTTTGGTCCTCTGGAAGAGCCGTACATGCACTTAACTGCTGAGCCATCTCGCCAACAATATATTCTGTTTTGAGACATAATTTCTTGAAGCCTAGGCATGTTCTCAAACTTGTTTTTTTTAAATAATGATGACCTTGAACTCTTGACTTTTCTCCCTCTACTTCCCTAGTGTAATTACAGGGTATACATCATACCAAACTTATGAAATACCAGCTGTAGAACCCAGAGCATCCTTCACGCCAGGCAACACTCACCCAACTGATCTCTATCCCCAGGCGCTTATATATAACTAAAATCTTTTCAAAGCTGTCCCTGGTAGCTCATGAATGTAATCTTAGTTCTCAGGGAGCTAATGCTAGGGTATCACGTCTTTGAGGGCAGCTTGAGCTGCATAGGAAGACCTTGTTTCAGTGAAGCATAACTTTAATAAATACGCAAATACAATTATAAAACCGATTAAGTTGGTGTTAAGATGAAGCCAAGTGTGAAAACTGACCCTACAAATAAATATAAAATAATATTGATGGTCCCAAGGGAAGGGTCTGAGGGTTATAAGAGTTTGACAAGTTCTCTAGAGGGACAGAAAACTATGAAACAATATGAGAACTGTTGGCATGTGATGATAGCCAGAGACACCATCACATACACATTTTAAATACAATTTACACGTGGCTCTGTGTTCTCTAGTCCATGGCCCAAGCATCTCTCTCTGTTGTTGAGAAAACCATTTAAACTTTCCTGCTTAACCTCTCCATTCAATCATTGATAAATCAGGTTCAGTGACCTTTAAATTCTAGGCCACCTGTCTACACTGAATGTTGTACAGACATTCCCAAAACTATTAGCCATTTCCAGGAAGACAGAATTCCTGACTAGAGAAGGGGAAAAGGGATGTAAAAAGCCTCAGATTGAATGTCAGTTGATCAGCTCTGAACAGTCATTGGTTTTCATTCTGCACAACCCTTTTTAATGTGAAAATTCTGGCAGCTGCATCACATAGTGATATACAGGATACACACTCCCTGGACATTTCCTTAGCACATCTTTCTGGTTAGTTCTTTAGTTTGTGAACCTTTTTTTTTGAGACATATTTCATGTGTCCCAGACTAGCTTTCAAAATTATAGTATGGCTGAGGATTATCTTGAAGCTTTGATCCTCTTTCCAATGTGGTAGGATTATAAGCATGAATTATCATACCCATTTTTATTCCCTGCTTGGAATTGAACGCAGGGTTTTATAAATGTCATATTTTCATGTGTTAAAATGAACTGCTCTCCCACCAAAATAATGAATTTTGATGCAGGGGGTGCTTGTCTTTTATTAAACAAAATTTTAAGAATTAAACAAATATTTAATAATAGTTTAGAAAATGTCTAAATTAAACAAAATTAAGAGTTAGCTCCAAGGTAGAAAACTTGCCTAGCACGTACAAGGCCCTGAGTCTGAAACTGAAAGGAAAGATGAGGTTCTTAGTCCTGCCAGTCATATGTGACCAGTGCCTTTCTTATTGACTATAGATACATAATTTATGAAAAATGTCTCTGTTTCCTGAATTCTGCAGTGGTATCGAGGATGCTTTGCCTTTTTATCAAAGCATAAGAAAGGCACTTTTTCCTTTTTTGTATTTTCATTCATTGTTGCAATGCACTTCCCTTCGGATGAATCGAGGACACCTGGAATCAGCTATGTTAGTTGTGAAAGGCTAAGCGGGTGGCTTTTTTATTTTCGGAAAATGGCCTCTCTGGATACATAGCTGTCACTGGTGCTGACAGACTTGTGCTTCCTGTTCTAGGAAAAGTTTCATTCCTTTCAGAAACCCCTACCTTAAGAATAAGTCAGGAAAATAATGAGTTCACTAGTTTCTGTTCCTGTCAGTACCTATGGAACTTTCGAGGATCTTGAAAGCTGTCCACAGGACGTTTTGCAACTAGCACCAACTACTGCTTCAGAAACCCATTTTGACTTCTAAGTGTCTGCTTCATATATGCTTGTTCCTTCCCTTTGGATCACAGTCTTTTGGCCCAAGATGTCTTAGCTCCAATTCTTGTCTGTGATTTGTTGCTGGTTTGCACTGCATTTTACTGCACAGGGATTCTTAGAAATCCCCAGATAAGCCCCTGCATGCAGTGGCAATGAATCTCAGCAATTGCATTTTCCTGTATCTGAACTTAATTTATATATTAATCCTCCTTTCTCTAGATCCCACACAATTCATCTCATCTAACTTAGGAATAATGTGCCCCACTTTTCCCTAGGGTTTTGTCATCAATTCTTTGAAAGGGTTGACATAAAGCCAATACTAGAAGATGGGTGTGGGTTACCTGATCTTATGCATAATTCATCCCAATAGCACTTTGTGTTTGTGTTTCTAAGGGATAAATATTTGTTTAGACCAAAATATATGGATATCATTAACATCTTTAGTTATTTAGGATTCTCTGAAAACCAACTGAGTAATTTTCACTATAAGCATGTGGAGTGTTTTGTTACTATACCAATGCATTATACCCTGGTGCTGGATGGCCAGTTTATATCTGTCTGCTTAGGTACACAATGCATATGCCTACCCTGGGCCCATTCTCATATGCATCATTCACTGTTGAAGTCTTGATACATTCCCCTGTTCACCAGGAAAGGGCATCTAATTGCCTCTGCAATGGCATTTCCCAAACCTATCTGTTCTTGTAGTCGATGGTGCTGTGGCATTATTGGAGGCCATGCTGCTTCTTTCACTGTTTCCTTCTCTCAGAAACACACGTTTGTCTGGCATTCTTGTTTATTGACTGGACCTTCTTCCCTGATCCTTGAAGATTGTCTGTAGACTCAGATCTGGCTCAGTGCCTCACTCTGTAATATAAATAAAGTGAAGATATCAGACTTTGAAATAATCTGTGATTAAGATTTTTTTTTTATTTTCAGTATTCAATTTTGATTTAATTTTTCAAAAACCAATCTAGTTCCACAAAGTAAATGCTCTAAATTATATATGGACAAAGGATGCACAAAAACTTACTATAAAATAATTGAAATATCAGTAATCTAACATGTAAAATTTTTATGATATCTGTATTCTTGAAATTTAATAATGGTTCCTAGTCTAATTGTGTTGCATGTATATTAAATATACTGAATAATAAAATGCAATTAGAAGAATTAAATATCATAAAATTGGTTAAAGTGCTTTTGGGAATATGATAATTAAAGAGATGTTTTCCTTCTCTGTTCTTATTTATTAATTTTATTATTAATAAATATAAATTTGTTAATTTGTATTTATTAAATAAGAAAAAAGAAGAAAACAAGAACAGTGATTAAGATTCTTGTTATTCCTGTCTGACTAGGAACATGGAACACCTAACTGGCCCTCTTATTCTAGCAAGTGGGATATAACTTAAGCACAGAAAAATGTAGTTTGGGAGAAAATGGTGCTCGACATTTTAAAACAAATATCTAGTATACAGAAACTGAGGGCTAGTTTGGTCTCAAGAGTAAATCGGTTTCAATCCAAAGCAAAGTGAGTACACAGTTTACAGTCAAAAGCGTGACTGGACCTTGGCTTAGCAGTGTGTTCATTCACTTGTTCAGATGAAGTGGGAAGATCACTTACGCCCATGGAATCAACAAGAGTAGATAATGTGCAGAGACCACTGCACGTATCAAAAACATCAAAGACTTGGGGAGATGACCCAGTTATCAATGTGCTTGCTTGGCACACAAGCATTAGCACCTCAGTAATTTCTTCCCACCCTTGTTAGAAAAAGAAGTAGGCAGATGTAATAGGGCACACACCTGCCCTAGCAATTCTTTTGGGAGGCTCAGACAGTAGGATCCCTCGGGTTTGCTAAGTAACCAGAGCAGCCAAATCAGTAAATTTCAGGTTCAATAACGCATTCAAAACTTAAAGTAGAGATGGAGGGAGCATAAAGAAGATGACAGACATTGACCTCTAGCTGCCACACCCATGTACACATTCAGCATCATCCACTCCCCTGGACAATGACACACAGAACCTAGTGTAGAAGCATGTAGAGACACAGAGACACAGAACCTAGCGTAGAAGCACGTAGAGACACAGAGACACAGAACCTAGCATAGAAGCACGTAGAGACACAGAGACACAGAACCTAGTGTAGAAGCACATAGAGACACACAGACACAGAACCTAGTGTAGAAGCACATAGAGACACAGAGACACAGAACCTAGTGTAGAAGCATATAGAGACACACAGACACAGAACATAGTGTAGAAGCATATAGAGACACAGAGACACAGAACATAGTGTAGAAGCATATAGAGACACAGAGACACAGAACATAGTGTAGAAGCATATAGAGACACACAGACACAGAACCTAGTGTAGAAGCATATAGAGACACACAGACACAGAACCTAGTGTAGAAGCATATAGAGACACAGAGACACAGAACCTAGTGTAGAAGCATATAGAGACACAGAGACACAGAACCTAGTGTAGAAGCACATGTAGACACAGAGACACAGAACATAGTGTAGAAGCATATAGAGAAACACAGACACAGAACATAGTGTAGAAGTATCACATAGAGACACAGAGACACAGAACCTAGTGTAGAAGCACATAGAGACACAGAGACACAGAACCTAGTGTAGAAGCACATAGAGACACAGAGACACAGAACATAGTGTAGAAGCACGTAGACACACATAGACACAGAACCTTGTGTAGAAGCACGTAGAGACACACAGACACAGAACCTAGTGTAGAAGCACATAGAGACACATAGACACAGAACCTAGTGTAGAAGCATATAGAGACACACAGACAAACCACACTCACTTGTGAATTTCATATGTATAGCTAGAATACATTGATAAGCTTTATTTCTTGTGAAAATGGTATTAAATACAGGGAGACTAATTCTTGCAATGGCTCAAATTGTCAGCAGCAGTGCAATAGTAGGCACAGCTTAGAACTGCTACCAGAAGTCCAAGGAGTAAAGCCAGAATTCTTGACTTTGCTAGAAAAGGTAATTTCAGGACATATCCTGTGAAGCAGGTCCACACTCAGTTTATTAGAAATAGGCATTCAGAGGAAGAATAAGATCCGTACAAGTTCATGGGTGCGCCTTCTCAATCAAGAACCTAATTTAAGTGGCTTAACTGTAGCCATACATATCAATTCATCTCTGAAGTTGTATCTCAAAGGATTACTGATAGTTGATCTTTCTCGATGTCTGTTTGTTTGCCTCTATCTCCCTTTTCAATGGATGGCCTTCTAAGGTGGCTTTGGGATGTCATCCAAGGGATTATAATTTGATAAACTTAAACCATAGCTTCAAGGAGTTTAAAATATGTCTTTTTCTATAGATAGGATTCTGAGAAAATTGCAAGTTTACAGCTGTGAAGAAAAAGAAAGCCATATATGCTTAGGCTAGAAGTGGAATTTATTGACATTGTGGCTTTCTCTCTCTAAAAAATAATATGTTTGTGTTGCCAACCTTGACAGAAATGATTAGTTGGTTAGAATACATCTCAGGTGGTCATTAACAAGTTGGCATATTTCACTAAGTCACCTTCTCTGAAATTTAAATCTCTCTTTGTTACCTTATGATTTGTTTATTTATAAGATTATAATAGCAGTGTTTTGCCCTTTATTCATCATGTAAATGCCTTGAGGAGATTATTGCCTCGCTCTTCATGGTTACATAACATCTTATCAGAACTCTGTACTAGGATTCATTTAAGTATCCTAAGGTTAGACTATTTTTATTTCTTTTTTACACTAAATAACCCAACTGAAAACTATTTTGTTCGCATTGCATCTGGCACTGTCCACAGATTCACATTATTATGTCAAAGGATATTAACACTTTTGGGATGTGCATAGATGTGCAAATATTTCATGATACATGTGTCACAAAAACATTTTCTCCCATTTACTTTGCCTTATCAAAAATGAGAACATTCAGTTTGGTAAATAAAACTGTATGTGGATGAATATCCTTGCTTTATGATTCATTCTGTGAAATGAAATTTTTCATTGGAGGTATTAAAAATTGAAAATTATTTTAGGATGTTTTAAAAGTAATACTAACTTAATGAACTAGAACTACTAAACTACATAAACTACATATTTTTAAACTAGTAAACTGCTATTTGGGATTGAAGATGCATTTTATATATGTTATGTATAAAAGTTCATATATATATGTGTGTGTGTGTGTATATATTATATAGAGTAGATAGCTGTGTGTTGATAGCCTATTTTGTGTGATTGTTAAATTTGTTTTCATTGCATATTTATTCTGTTGTGAATTTCATTATTTGTTTACAAACCAAATTACACGTAAAAATAATGTGAGTTTTACTGTGAGATATATATTTCTGAAGTCTATATTTTGTATGTGTGTGTGAGAGAGTCTATTTCTTTTGGGGAGTTTTGTTGTTTGTTAGTTAGTTTGTTTGTTTGAAGCACAGATTCCCTGTGTAGCTTTGGGACCTGTCCTGAAACACGCTCTTGGTAGTCCAGGCTGGCCTTGAACTCACAGAGATCCACCTGCCTCTGCCTCCTGAGTGCTGAGATTAAAGGCATGTGTCACCACCAGCCTGATTATGAATCTTTATTTCTATGTGTGCATATACTATTATAAGTAAAATTAATTACCTAAGAGAAACAAATATAATTACTAGGTAGGCATTAATATTTTTAAGAAATATTAGAATATTTTATTCTAGGCCTTCAACTTTTATTTTCTCATTTTATGTGATGTATTGGAAAAAGTGTTTCAGTGACAGATTTTTCTTTTATTCCCTAACAAAGACATTTCAACACATTGCAGGGTTTTTTTTATTTAACAAAGCTTTTTCATTTTAATTAATAACTTTTGACTTTTACATAAATTGGAAATTTATCTGGTTGATTTATTTAATATAATTTCAATGAGTTTTAGTAAAATCATGATTAATTTATCTCCTGAATCATCCCAAAATTCATTTATTTATTTTCTTCATAGTCATTGTCAATCGGGAGGCATAATATTGAAATAATAATAATGATTGCTGTTTTTTCTAGTTCATTTTGAAAGTCTTAGGTTCTGCAATTACTAGTACTGACATGCAGTATCATAAATGTACTTATATCCTCTTTAGTAGTTTTATATTTTGCATTTAGTCATAGGAAGCAGCCTGAAACCTCTAATCAACATCAAAGGTTACACCACAGGGATCCAATATTTTTCATTTATATTGCAATGATGCAAAATACCTTTCCCCGATCACTGTTCTTAAATTCATTCTAGTTTGTTCAGTTAATGAGAATATCACATCTTAAGCTGTAGAAGGTATTCTCTCTTTATGACTGCATGACTCTCAGCAGATTATCATTATTATCAAGAAGTAATATTTAGTAAATGAAGGTGTGAGTGGCACTAGCTTAGTACCCTCACTAGTCAAGTAACGGGGTGGGGGTAGATGACTGCCTTTCCCTTCAGCATACAGCTCTCTAGCACTTCATAGATATTCATGTATGAATACAGACACACTTAATAAGTGTGCACTGAAATACTAAAGGAAAACTGAAGTTTAGGGGCAGTTAATAGAATTTGTCCTTGCCAAAGAGGAAACTGTCGCTATCTCAAAAGCAATAGAAATAAGTATCTGCTCTCCTTTTTGAGGTATTCACTGAACATTTCACAGTTCTTGTATTTCTGAACTTGGAGTAATAAATCAATGAAAAAAAAGGATATTATTTTTTATAACTTGCTTTATTTAAGGGTGGGAGGAGGGGGAGGGAAATGGGAAACTGGGAGGAGGCAGAAACTTTTTTTTTTCTTTTTCTCAATAAAAAATTAAAAAAAGAATCTATTTGCGTTTTTCCATTCCTCCTCTTCTCCCTCTAAGTTCTCCAATGGCACATCCTACCCCCAGGCCAAGAAAAATTTTGTAATGATAGTTGATAGCTAGCATGTTTAATGGCAATAGTCTAAAGATAACAAATGTCTGAAATGTGGTTTTCAAGGTGCATTGAATAAGTTTATAGCTGTGTAGAATGAAGATAACTGAGAAAAGTGAAATATCAAATAGTTCTGTTTCAAATTCTGGCTATATTTTGGGGGTTTTCAAACTTTGTGAAGGTAATTCAATTTTCTGTCACATTCCATAACTATCAAGGGAATATCATCACATTTCTCAATCATTTCGATGGACTGTTAAATGGCATGCAATATTAATTATAGGAATGGTTCAATAAAAGATAGGTGTTGAGATTCATATTTATTTAATTCATGTGTTTAACTAATTGGTAAATTATCTATTTTTCTGACACTTAACCGTCACTAGATGAATCCCCTTGGTTTTATGTCTACCTAATTACCAATTGGTACCCTGAAATTGTCTAGAATTACCACTGGACTTGTGCTCCATTAATATGCTTTTGTAATGTTGAACCCTCAAAGAGAGTCTTTTCAGCTTCATCATTTTACTGTACCCCTTGCTGACTTCTGTAATGAAGAATCTTCTATCACATTTCAGCCATGTTTCTCTCCCCATACCTGCAGTACATAGAATAAAGGTTTTTTTTTATTAACTCTTGTTACTACATACAAGGACTAGTGCAGTCTATGTTCAAATAGTAAATTAATGGTAAGGAAACAGAAGGTACAATTATTGGTTGTAAGAGCTTTCAAGATCACTAGGAAATCAGGCTAGTCTGCAACTACTGAGATAGGATCTCAGGAGTTAAACACAAAGACTATGGATTAGGGAACACTGAATGAGGAATGAAAGCACTAAACAATTGTTTACCATTATATATCATCCTCCAGGTACTCAAAACAATAGACAGCCATAGGCCATGGGCGTTGAGTTCAAGATTTATATTAGATTTTGAACATCTTTGATAAGGCTGTACAACAGAAGCACAACTGTTACAATTAAGACATTACATTTGAATGGGTTAGTCTCTTTTCTTTTGCTATTACCACAGCAATGTAAAGGATGAAGAATTTATAATGCTTATAGTCTCAGAGGAGACACAGTCCATCACGGTAGGTAAGGCATGAGAACAGGCATATGAGGCTGGCTCACTGATTTTTGAGATCAAATTTCCAGCATGGTATGGGAAATATAAGAACAACTTTCTAAGAAGAATCACCCTGTCTGATAGTTTCATCTTTGTCTTGGTTCTTTAATTTGTGCGACTGTAAAAGGGAGAATAGGTTCACGTCAGAAAAGACTCAATTAATTTATGTGCTAGTGGTAGCAGTCAATCATCTTGTTCCAAAAGCAGGCTCACTAATGAATTTAAGCTGGAAACATATATGGTACATAATGCAGAAAACTCAACCAGTAAGAAAAAGCCTTCAGGGTACACCTTAGAAGCACAGATGTTTAAAAACTGCAAATATACTTTCTTTTTTTGTCTAGTTTAGGCTTCTGCTTCCTTTTTTGTTGTGTAGGAAACAATTGTGCAGGATTTTAAACGCACTGGCTATTTGATGTGCATAATGTATGTATTATGCCAATTGTTACTGATCTCATTTTATTTTTATTATCCATATTGCTTTTGAAAAATAACTATATCACAAGATTCCATTCAATTTTTATGGGTGGCACAAAAGTCTTTGTTTTCTTTAAAACATAGGGATAAGTCTAGAGATAGGATTTTTTTACAAGTAGATATGCAGATGCTTAAATATCTGTATGGTACTAATTAGAACCCCAGTATGTTTATATTAGGAAAATAGTATGAAATAATACTGTAATATATTAAGTAACATTTGAAAAAAAATTGTAAACTTTTACTTATCCTCTTAAAGCAGACCCATAAATAAACATAATAAAACATATCTATTCTGTTTCCATTGTGCTACATAAAATTTTAGGGCTTTGGAAGAGTGTATGCTTAGAATCAAGTAAACAGGGAGAAACCACTTAAGCTATTTTGACTGACAATAATTTAAGACAAAGGATTGTTATGTAAGTAATGAAAACCGAGGGTTGCTGAGAAATAGTAACTGCACAAGTAAGCTACAGTGCCTTTGGCCCAGCCAAGAAAGGAAAACTACTAAAACTACCCAGACTAGAAAACTAAGAGGAAATGCTTTTTAGGATTGCAGCTCAAACTTATAGACATTGGGGTGCTCCCTGGCTAGTTAGCATAAGTCTCTGTAAGTAGGAAGGATCCCATATAATGGAGTCACAGTCTTCTGTCAGAGACTGGGTACTAATATTTCAATGTCAGGGGCACAGTGAAGCTGATTCCGTAAATAATAAAAAATAAACTCAAGCTGGATCAACTACTTTTACTGAAAAGGAGAGTCCCTGTGGATAAGAACAAAACCTGAAGTTCTGTGAGCAGGCATGGTGATCTGCAGGAAGTAAGTGGGATAAGTGAGGCTTTTGAATCAAGTGGGAATAAGTTATTTTTCTTCCTCCAGTCTTTCTGGGTCACTATGCTCATCCCTCCATAAATACACAAGTTAAGAGGAAGTTAGTATGCACGTCGGACATATAGTTTGCAGTCCGAGACTCATAGCTGAGTACAGAAGTGTGGGTGGGGATGACTCTGAACAAAAAAATCTTTGAAAACCAGGACAAATGCCAATATTTCTCTGATGATGCATCTGGTAAAAAAAAAGCCATCATTAAATGATTGTACTTAAGTTGAAACAGTAAAAGTAAACAATGACACTAATAGCTTAGGCTGTATTAAAAGTAAACAATTACAATATTTTAGGCAAATAAAAAGAAAATATTTAGCATCAAATGTTTTTATTGGATTTGAAAATAGATAGCAAATAATATTAAACTTTAATATATCCATAGTTACTTTTTTGCATAGGACTTACACATTTCAAAAATTGCAGCTATACCTTTTTTTTTAATAATTTTTTTATTAAGAAAAGAAGAAAAAAAACATAAACAAAAAACAAGTTTCCACCTCCTCCCAGCCTCCCATTTCCCTCCCCCTCCTCCCACCCTTCTCCCCCTCCTCCCACCCTTCTACCCCTCCCCCCACTCCTCTCCCCCTCCCTCTCCAGTCCACAGAGCAGTCCAGGTTCCCTGCCCTGTGGTAAGTCCTAGGTCCTCCCCCCTCCGTCCATATCTAGGAAGGTGAACATCCAAACTGGCTAGGCTTCCACAAAGCCAGCACATTAAGTAGGATCAAAACCCCGTGCCATTGTCCTTGGCGTCTCATCAGCCCTCATTGATCGCCATGTTCAGAGAGTCCGGTTTTATCCCATGCTTTTTCGGTCACAGTCCAGCTGGCCTTGGTGAGCTCCCAGTAGATCAGCTCCACTGTCTCAGTGGGTGGGTGCACGCCTCGTGGTCCCGACTTCTTTGCTCATGTTCTCCCTCCTTCTGCTCCTCATTGGGACCTTGGGAGCTCAGTTCAGTGCTCCAGTGTGGGTTTCTGTCTCTGTCTCCATCCATCACCAGATGAAGGTTCTATGATGATATGCAAGATATTCTTCAGTATTGCTCTCGGATAGGGTCATTTCAGGTTCCCAATCCTCAGCTACCCAAGGAACTAACTGGGAACCTCATGTTGGGCACTTGGGAGCCCCTCTAGGGTCAAATCTCTTGCTCACCCTAAAGTGGTTCCCTTAACTAAGAATTGTGGTTCCGTGCTCCCCTATCCACCTTTCCTTTATCCCAATTCTCCTGATTCCCCAAGTCCCCCCTCCTTCCCTTCTACCTTTTCTCTCCCCATCTCCCCTTACCCCCATCCCACCCCACCCCCAAGATCCTAATTTTCTCCCCGGCAATTGGGTCTACTTCCCTTAGCCAAGAGGATAACTATATGTTTTTCCTTGGGTTCACCTTCTTACTTAGCTTCTTTAGGTTCACCTATTGTAGACTCCGTGGCCCTAATTTATGGCTAGAAACCAATTATGAGCGAGTACATCCCATGTTCATCTTTTTGGGTCTGGGACACTTCACTCAGGATAGTGTTTTCTATTTCCATCCATTTGCCTGCAAAATTCGAGAAGTCATTGTTTTTTACCGCAGCGTAGTACTCTAGCGTGTATATATTCCATACTTTCTTCATCCATTCTTCCATTGAAGGGCATCTAGGTTGTTTCCAGGTTCTGGCTATTACAAATAATACTGCTATGAACATAGTTGAACAAATGCTTTTGTCATATGATAGAGCATCTCTTGGGTATATTCCCAAGAGTGGTATTGCTGGGTCCAGGGGTAAGTTGATCCCGAATTTACTGAGAAACCGAAACACTGACTTCCACAGTGGTTGCACAAGATGGCATTCCCACCAGCTATGGATGAGGGTACCCGTTCCTCCACAGCCTCTCCAGCAAAGGTTATCCTTGGTGTTTTTGACTTTAGCCATTCTGACAGGTGTAAGATGATATCTCAAAGTTGTTTTGATTTGCATTTCCCTGATTGCTAAGGAAGTTGAGCACGACTTTAAGTGTCTTATGGCCATTTGAACTTCCTCTGCTGAGAATTCTCTGTTCAGTTCAGTGCCCCATTTTTTAATTGGGTTAATTAGCATTTTAAAGTCTAGTTTCTTGAGTTCTTTATATATTTTGGAGATCAGACCTTTGTCTGTTGTGGGGTTGGTGAAGATCTTCTCCCAATCAGTAGGTTGCCTTTGTGTCTTATTGACTATGTCCTTTGCTTTACAGAAGCTTCTCAGTTTAAGTAGGTCCCATTTATTCAATGTTGCCCTTAATGTCTGTGCTTCTGGGGTTATACATAGGAAGCGATCTCCTGTGCCCAGCTCCTGTAGGGTACTTCCCACTTTCTCTTCTATCAGGTTCAGTGTGTTCGGGCTGATATTGAGGTCTTTAATCCATTTGGACTTGAGTTTTGTGCACGGTGATAGATAAGGGTCTATTTTCATTCTTCTACAAGATGACATCCAGTTGTGCCAGCACCATTTGTTGAAGATGCTTTCTTTCTTCCATTTTATACTTTTAGCTCCTTTATCGAAAATCAGGTGTTCATAGGTTTGTGGGATAAAATCCGGGTCTTCTATACGATTCCATTGGTCGACTTCTCTGTTTTTATGCCAGTACCACACTGTTTTCATTACTGTAGCTCTGTAATAGAGTTTGAATTAGGGATGGTAATGCCTCCAGAAGATCCTTTATTGTATAGGATTGTTTTGGCTATCCTGGGTTTTTTGTTTTTCCATATAAAGTTGATTATTGTCCTCTCCAGATCTGTGAAGAATTTTGATGGGATCTTGATGGGGATTGCATTGAATCTATAAATAGCCTTTGGTAGAATTGCCATTTTTACTATGTTGATCCTCCCAATCCAAGAGCAAGGGAGGTCCATCCATTTTTTGGTATCCTCTTCAATTTCTTTCTTCAATGCCTTAAAGTTCTTGTCAAATAGATCTTTCACTTCCTTGGTTAGATTTACCCCAAGATATTTTATGCTGTTTTTGGCTATTGTGAATGGTGAAGCTTCTCTGATTTCCCTCTCTGCTTCCATATCCTTTGTGTATAAGAGGGCGACTGATTTTTTGGAGTTGATCTTGTATCCTGCCACATTACTAAAGCTGTTTATCAGCTGTAGGAGTTCTTTGGTGGAGTTTTTGGGGTCGCTTATGTACACTATCATATCATCTGCAAATAACGAAAGTTTAACTTCTTCCTTTCCAATTCGAATCCCCTTGATTCCATTATGTTGTCTTATTGCTATTGCTAGAACTTCAAGCACTATATTGAAGAGGTATGGGGAGAGTGGACAGCCTTGTCGTGTTCCTGAGTTAAGTGGGATGGCTTTGAGTTTCTCTCCGTTTAATTTGATGTTAGCTGTCGGCTTGCTGTATATAGCTTTTATTATATTTAGGTATGACCCTTGTATCCCTAATCTCTCCAAGACTTTTAACATAAATGGATGTTGAATTTTGTCAAATGCTTTTTCAGCATCTAATGAAATGATCATATGGTTTTTTTCTTTCAGTTTATTTATATGCTGGATTACATTGATAGATTTTCGTATGTTGAACCAGCCCTGCATCTCAGGAATGAAGCCTACTTGATCATAATGGATAATTTTTCGGATGTGTTCTTGGATTCGATTTGCCAGTATTTTGTTGAGGATTTTTGCGTCGATATTCATGAGTGAGATTGGCCTGTAGTTCTCTTTCCTGGTTGAGTCTTTGAGTGGTTTTGGTATCAGAGTAATTGTGGCTTCATAAAAGGAGTTTGGTAATGACCCTTCTGTTTCTATCTTGTGGAATACATTAAGGAGTATAGGTATTAGATCTTCTTGGAAGATCTGGTAGAATTCCGCATTGAAACCATCTGGTCCTGGGCTTTTTTTGGTAGGGAGGTTTTTGATAACCTCTTCTAATTCTTCGCGACTAACAGGTCTATTTAGATTGTTCACCAGGTCCTGATTTAACTTTGGTATATGATATTTATCTAAAAAAGTATCCATTTCCTTTACATTTTCCAATTTTGTGGCATATAGGCTTTTGTAGTAAGATCTAATGATTCTCTGAATTTCTTCTGTGTCTGTGGTTATGTCCCCCTTTTCATTTCTGATCTTATTAATTTGCAAATTCTCTCTCTGCCGTTTGATTAGCTTGGATAGTGGTTTGTCAATCTTGTTGATTTTCTCCAGGAACCAGCTTTTTGTTTCATTGATTTTTTGTATTGTTTTCTGTGTTTCTATTTTGTTGATTTCAGCCCTCATTTTGATTATTTCCAGTCTTCTACTCCTCCTAGGTGAGTCTGCTTCTTTTTTTTCTAGAGCTTTCAGGTGGGCTGTTAAGTCTCCAATGTGAGCTTTCTCTGTTTTCTTTAAGTGGGCACTTAGTGCTATGAACTTTCCTCTTAGGACTGCTTTCATAGTGTCCCATAAGTTTGAGTATGTTGTTTCTTTATTTTCATTGAATTCCAGGAAGACTTTAATTTCTTTCTTTATTTCTTCCTTAATCCAGCTATGGTTCAATAGTTGACTGTTCAGTTTCCATGACTTTGTATGCTTTCTGGGGGTAGCATTATTGTTGAATTCTAACTTTAATCCATGGTGATCTGATAAGACACAGGTGGTTACTAATATTTTTTTGTAACTGTGGATGTTTGCTTTGTTACCGACTATGTGGTCGATTTTCGAGAAGGTTCCATGAGCTGCAGAGAAGAAGGTATATTCTTTCCTATTTGGATGGAATGTTCTATAGATGTCTGTTAAGTCCATTTGATTCATTACCTCCACTAATTCTCTTATTTCTCTGTTAGGTTCCTGTCTGATTGACCTGTCCATTGGTGAGAGAGGAGTGTTGAAGTCTCCTACTATTAGTGTGTGCGGTTTGATGGCTGCCTTGAATTTTAGCAATGTTTCTTTTATGTACGTGGGTGCTTTTATATTAGGGGCATAGATGTTCAGGATTGAGACTTCATCCTGATGAACTGTTCCTGTTATGAGTATAAAATGCCCCTCTCCATCTCTTCTGATTGATTTAAGTTTAAAGTCAACTTTGTTAGAGATTAGTATGGCCACACCTGCCTGTTTCTTAGGTCCATTTGCTTGATAGGCCTTTTCCCAGCCCTTTACTCTGAGTAGGTGCCTGTCTTTGTGGTTGAGGTGTGTTTCTTGTAAACAGCAGAATGTTGGATCCTGTTTTCTTATCCAATCTCTTAGCCTGTGCCTTTTTATAGGTGAGTTGAGTCCATTGACATTAAGTGATATTAATGACCAGTGGTTGTTAACTCCGGTCATTTTTTTTTTAGTCGTAGAGTTTGTGTGTTTCCCTTCTTTGTTTTGTGTTGGTGAAGGGTCTCTAGATGTCTGAGTTATTGTGGTCATTGTTGGACTCCTTGGTTAGTGATTTTCCTTCAATTACTTTCTGTAAGGCTGGATTTGTGGCTGCGTATTGTTTAAATTTGTTTTTATCCTGGAAAATTTTATTTTCTCCATTTATAGTGAATGAAAGCTTGGCTGGGTATAGTAATCTGGGCTTGCACCCATGGTCTCTCAGTTTCTGCAGTACATCTATCCAGGACCTTCTGGCTTTCATGGTTTCCATGGAGAAGTCAGGTGTAAGTCTGATAGGTTTACCTTTATAAGTAATTTGGCCTTTTTCCTTTGCAGCTCTTAATATTCTTTCCTTATTCTGTATGCTGTGTGTTTTGATAATTATATGGCGAGGGGATGTTTTTTTTTGATCCAGCCTATTCGGTGTTCTGTATGCTTCTTGCACCTTCATAGGAAAATCTTTCCTTAGGTTGGGAAAGTTTTCTTCTATAATTTTATTAAATAGATTTTCTGGACCATTGAGCTGCCCTTCTTCTCCTTCTTCTACTCCTATTATTCTTAGGTTTGGTCTTTTTATTGTGTCCCATATTTCCTGAATGTTTTGTGATGAGAGTTTGTTGGACTTGCTGTTTTCTTTGATCAGTGTGTTTATTTTCTCTATGGTATCTTCAGAATCCGAGAGTCTTTCTTCTATCTCTTGTATTCTGCTGGTTATGCTTGTTTCTGTAGTCTCTATTCGTTTACCTAGATTTTCCATGTCCAGACGGCCCTCTGTTTGTGTTTTCTTCTTTGCCTCCATTTCAGTTTTCAGGTCTTGAACTGTTTCCATTATCTGTTTGATTGTTTTTCCTTGGTTTTCTAGGGTATCATTCACTGATTTATTCAATTCTTCAAACTTTCTGTTATATTTCTCATCCATTTCTATAAGGGCGTTTTTTACATGCTGTTTAAGGGTGTCAATCACTTTCATGAAGTCAATCTTTTCTCCTTCCTCTTGATTAAGGGGTTCTTGTCCTCCCATTGTGAGGTCGCTTGTTTCTGGTAGCTTCATGTTGCTTTTCAGCTTGTTGGGCGAATTCTTGCCTTGACGTCGGCCCATCTCTTCTTCCAAATGCTCCCTATGGATCTTCTTTTACCGGATTAGGTCTCCTTGCCTACCAAACGCTGTCTCTCCCCAATGTTGGCTCTCCCAATGCTGGGTCTCTTCTCCAGTGATGTTCCTGGGGGGACTCTGCGTTCGTGTTTCTCCACTTGGCGTTCCCCTTGCAGCTGTACCTTAAAGGAGCATATTTAAAGATGCAGATAATAACAAAACACCTAGCCATTATTTCCCCTTATTGATTATTTATATTCCATAGAATCTACTTTGTGGTGTATTTAAGTTATTTATAAGTGTTAAAGATATTTTTCTGAAGATAAATGACATTTATTTGTAAATGATATTTGTTATTTTCCTAAGAGCAATAGAATGAATATGATACTTCAAATTCGAAGATGTCAAAGATGTACTAGATTTATTTAAATGTCTAATTTATTCATAAGTGGAATTTGAAAAAGTACTTCTGTTCTCTTCACAAAAACAGAACTGGTTAAGAACACTTGAAGAAGTATTTGGAATTGCTTTGCACATATATTCTAGGACCATAGGAAAGGAATTGAGCTAAAATTCCTTTAGTTGGATTACATTATTTAGAATTAGATTCAAAAAAGATTTTTTATTAAATGCACAGTATCTAATTGTCACCATTAGTCCATACAAATAAATTATGTCAGGTACAGACATCTCCATTATTTGGGGGGGGTGGGTATAGAGTTTATTTAGTGGCTTATGGAGGGGGAAGGAAAGAAGACAAGGAAGGAAGGGGTGGAGGAGTGGGGGAGAAGGGAGAGAGAGGCAGAAGCTGCCTCTCCAGAGGAAGGGCAGACAGAGAGACTGCATCTCCATTCTTAAAGATACTTATTCTAATATATTTTGCCAATTCCTTTTACACTTTCTTCTTTATTCCCATTCATATTCATAAGTAATTCACCCTCATGAGTGAATTGGGATTTTTATTATTTACTTTATTGTATTGGAATGTTGGATTTAAAGAATTCTTATTCTATTTAATTCAGCCATCTTTCACTCAGATCCTACTCTTGAAGAGCTAGTCTTTAGTTAGAAGATGACTTGAATGGGAAAAATTATATTGAGAAGCAGCTACAAGACTAGGTAATGGATCCTTCTTTACAGGAATAGGGAAGGGACAATCTTCACTTGGCTGGTGATAGATTGCAATTGATAATTATACTGAATATTGCCTTGAGAATGAAAAAAATGCATGTCATGATGGGTTCACCAAGTCATACATGTCTATCTCTTCTAAAAATGTGCATCTATACTTTCTGTATGCAGGCAGTCTGGTAAATTCTCAGTAGACTAGCTAAGCTGAAAAAAGACATATTTACCATCTAGAAGCTTTTAGTATCTTGGATAATAAAAAAGCATCATCTAGAATCAAGTCAACCAGTTGTGCACAGTAACACAGAAGTTTGGAGTGGCTGGAATGCAGATATTCAGAAACTTGTAATTAGTGATCATTTAGAGAAGAATCAAGAAAGTACTGGGGAATAGATGTATAGACAGATGATAGATACATACATGCATACATAAATACATATATACATAGATGGTAGGTAAGTAGAGAGATAGGCATCACAGATATTTTATTTTAAAAATATGATTCATTGATAATTTGTGAGGTGGAATGTGCATGTTGGTAGGAATAGATATATATGTGATTCTATTATAAATCTAGGGTCTCTTCATTAAGAAAGCAAAGAATGCCTGAACAGCGAATATTGGAATATATGTAAGAATATTAAGGATTTGTTTTCTTCTTTCAGTAAACATTGAAATAAAACCCTTTCAGAATTAAGTGATGGGATAACATGATAACTTGAAAGAGGAGTTAGCATCTAAAAATCTTGTTTTCCTGGTAAACATTATTTTCATGGTGCCACAACCCTTGTCTGTCCTGTTGAGGCTGAAACAGACTCACATCAGAAATTTATCTGTCCAAAATGAAGTAAAATAAAAACATCAAATTTCTTAAAGTTCATTATTAATGTGGTGCACATAAATGTATAATAAATTAAAATGTACTAAAGGTGCTTTAGAGTATATGATTAATTCAATAATATTTATTGAATGAACCACTATCAGTGCTAGTACCTGATGTTAACAAAGGTAAATATTCAGTTACAAAGGTGGTTTGTAGGTTTGGAAGCTAAGAAAATAATAATTATTTGTTGGCAATAGGACGGAGACAGCAGGGTGCGAGGGTGCAGAAAACACAGTCAAACGGATAAGTGAAGATCATAAGCTACAATAAGGATCTGATAGTCCATATACAAATGCTTCTAATACTTACAGGACCAGAAACATCACTGTCCTCATGACTAATGTAAACCACTTCTACATGAATGCTTTTCTGATTATCCAGTATTTATCTGTTTATGAGAGATACAGAGAGAATAGATGTGAAGTATGCAAGAAGACAACGTGCTACACATGGTGAATATGACATGAAAGATTGACTCAGGCAATATTTATGTGCTTTTCCTTTTATTGAAAATATTTTTTCACATAATATGTCCAGATTACAATTTTCACTCTTAATTCTCCAAGTTTCTCCCCACCTCCCTTCCCATCTGTATCCACTCCTTTTCTGTCTCTAGTTAGAAAACAGATTTCTAAGGGATAAAAATAAAATAAGCTAAAACAAAAATGAAGACATAAGAATTGGAAAAAACAAAAAAAAAAAAGGAAAATGCCCAAGACAAGGCATAAGAAACAGAGACCTGCTGGATCGCACATCCAGGACTAAACTGGAAGTCATTACATATATCGAAGGACCTGGTACAGACCTGTGCATGCTACTCAGTCTCTGTGAGATCATGTATGCTTAGATCATGCTCATTTAAAGGGCCTTGTTCTCTTGGTATCCTCCATCCCATGTTTCTCTTCCACTCTTTCTGCCTCCTCTTCTGTAGAGTTCTCTGAACTTGAGGAGAGAGATTTGATGGAGCCATTAAGTTAATAGCTGTGTGTTTCAAGATCCCTCAATCTGTATAATATCTCACTGTGGGTCTCTATATTTTTCCCATCTATGGAAGGAAAAGATTTCTCTCATGATGGAATAATAAGACATCGATCTATGAGTATAGCAGAATGTCATTAGAAGTCCTATTATTGTTTTTTTTTTTTTTAGAACAGTATCATTTGGTTTTACCATAGGTCCCTGGGCTATCTAGTCTCAGGTTTTTGATCACCCAAGCAGTGTCAAGACTGAAGTACATCTCATAGACCTTAAATCAAATCAGATATTAGTTGGTTACTCCCACTAGTGTTATGTACTAGCATATGTTGCAAGAATATCTACCATTGTAAATCAAAGGGATTGCATAGTTTGGTGTTTGCATTTCTCCTTCTGCAGAGTGCAGAGTTCATTTGTTCATTCCTGTACCTATGTTCTAAAACATAGGGTGAAGGCTCTCTACAGGCACCAACTCGACTTCTCATGTTCAATGCCTTGTATAGGTGTTGTCTTCAACAATGGGGTCTTCCTGTCAGTTTGTGGAGAACAACCCATAGTCTTTGAAACAGCCTGAGTTGTTTGTGGGTTTCCCAGGAACCAAATTAGCCAACAACTCAATTCGATGAAACCCAATTCTTGTGCTGAAAGCTTCATTTGGTGACAAGAGATAGCCAGTTGGTGGGCTCTTTCTCTTTCATTGTTTGGCAATTTCATTAGAGCACTCTCATATATGAATATATATTAGAAAGTTTCTACTCTCTTAAGTTTTCATACTATGTTTCAAACAGTTCTTAATTTTAGCTCTTTCCCTGTATTCCTTCCCTCACCTCACTCTTCCCTCCCACTCTCCATCTGATTCTCTCTTTCTAATTTCTTCTCTGAATCCATTGATAACTGCCGATTGTATTTCCCTTTCCTAGGAAAATCTAACTGACCTTCTCCATTCACTTTATCCCTGGGCTCTGCGGTTCTATAGACTGTTGGTTATCATTTACTCAACAGCTTTTATCTCCATGTAAGCAAATGAATATTGTATTTATCTTTCTGGATCTGAGTTACCTCATTCAGGTTTTTTTTTTTCTAGTTCCATCCATTTACCTTGGAAATTCACTTTTTAAATATACCATATTTTATCTATTCATCTGTTTAGGGACATCTAGGTTGTTTCCAGTTTATGACTACAATGAATAGAACAACAATGAACCTGGTTGAACAAGTGTCTCTGTGGTTGGATGAAACATTGTTTGGGTAATGCTGAGTATACCTGAATCTTGAGAAAGATTCATGACAATCTTTCTGAGGAACTGCCAGACTGTTTTCCATAGTGACTGTGGAAGTTTTCACTCTCACCAGCAATGGATGAGAGTTCTCATTACTCCACATCTTAGCTAGCTTGGACTGTTATTTGATTGATCTTAGCCAGCCTGGTGAGTGTAAGATGAAATTTCAAAATACTTCTGACTTTCATTTCCCTAGTCACTAAAGATGTTAAACATTTCTTTAAGTACTATCTATTTGGGTTTTCTCTTTTGAGAATTCTCTGTTTAGATCTGTACCACATTTTAAATGGAGTGATTTGTTTTCATGATATCTAGTTTTTTGAGTTATTTATGTATTTTATATATTATCCTTATAGTGGATGTGGAGTTGATAGCAATTTCTCATTTTGTAGGCTGCCACTTTGTCTGAATTATGGCATCTTTATTCTATACTGAAGCTTTTGAGTTTCATGTGATCCCATTTATTAATTGTTGGTCTTAGTGGCTATGCTAATGGTGTTCTGTTTAGAAAGTCTTTTTATGTATCAGTGAGTTCAAGGCTATTTCCCCACTTTCTCTTCTGGCAGGTTTAGTGTATCTGGTTTTATGTTGAGGTCTTTGCAGCATTTGCAATTGAGTTTTGAGAAGGGCAGAAAGTATGAATCTATTTGGTTTCTTTTGCAAGTAGACATCCAGTTTGTCCAGCACCATTTGTTGAAAATGTTCTCTTTTCCAGTTTACTAGAATTTTTTAAAGTAATGAATAGACAGATATCCCAAGCTTGTTTGGTTCTATAATAGTATGTTACTAATTTGTTAACTCAATAGTTTCTGATAGTAATCATACCTACACATTATAGCACTTGTGGGTTCTAATATTTTGTTGAAATTAAAAATTCATTTAATCAGTTTAATATTACACTATTACAAAACCTAACCTGACCAATATACCTATGTCCTATTATTCCAATAATTTATTCCTTGCTACTTATAGTGTATTGTTACTAAATGTGCTATAAAGTTTAAATGCCTAATTCAATCAAACCCAAATATATGCTAATCATGTCACATATTCATGATGTATTCTATTTAGCTGTATATAAGTAAAGTTAGCTTGTTTAACACCCAGTCAACTGAAGTACTATGAATTCACTCAGGAAAATACCATGTTTTGCTTTGGTCAAAAGTATTAAATTGCTGCTACTTCTGAGATTCTTGGTTGAAAATTAGGGTGAGGAATAAAACAAATGCCTTAAGAAATATTTAGAAGTCAGGACTGTTTATAGTAATAAAGTATGTTATTCCTTATTTATGGGGTCTCACAGATTATTTATTTATGCACCAGCATTTATAAATACAGGTAGAAATCTTATATTTAATGTTTGAATTTGTGCATAAAACCATAATCATTGAAATATCTATGGGGTGCCATATGAGATTTGAATAATTGTGTATAATGTATGATTTGTAAATTAGGGAAATACATAGCCCTTTAAACATATATCATTTGTTTATGTTAAAAGTTTTCAAAACTATTTCTTCTAACTTTTTAGGGAAAGTAACTGGGGAATTTCTATGTCTAGTACTATAATGAATAAGAAGTACTATAACAATCTTGCGATATAAAATACAGTTCTGCTGAAAAACGTTTACATTTAAAATTTGTAGAGAAAACCTGAGTCTATTTAGACAAGAAACAGGCAAGATGACATTTAGATTTCGGGTCATCTCTGTGCTTCATAGATATCTTACTGTACTCAGGAAATATACAAATGACACTAACCAAGGTAAAACTATAGACAATTTCTATGGAGAATCAGATTTTAAAAGTATCGAGGAGAAAGTAGTATGGTTGTTAAGTAAACAGTTTTAAATGGATGGCGTGTCCCAATACAGGAATGGGATTGCAGAAACAGGAAGAAGAACTTAGTTGCCTTAGTAAAAGTCCTGAAGCATGCATGGGAAATATTGTAACATATGTGCATGTGTGTATGCATTCATGTGTGGGAGTGTGGGAAACATTGTAGTGTGTGTGTGTGTGTGTGTGTGTGTGTGTGTGTGTGTGTGTGTGCCTGTTTGTGTTTAGGGTCATCCAAAAGAAGTATAATACCCTTACGATTAGCAGTAAGAGGGACCTTATTTTCTAGGTTGCATTCTTTTGCGGTTCATCTGAAGAGGAGAATTCACATATTCTATAAAATTGATTTAAAAGGGGCAGTCCCAGGAATGGCAGATGAAGTACAACAGGAATGGAGAAGATATGTAAGAGGCAGTTGTAGGCACATTCCTAGTCTGAGACCAGTTCCACAGTAATAGCCTAAAACATACTTCAGAATTTGTAACAGCCTAAAGTAGAAGGGCTGGGCTATCCTCTTCCCTCACAGAGTAGTCAATCATTAGTTTAAGACTACTCTAAGATGACATAAACTGCAACACATTTTCAGATTGCTGCTTCTGGGACACAAGCAGATTTAAAAGCCTGAACATAGGCATCCAAAATGGTGCAGGTGTAAACGATTAAAAGTACATCTCGCCAAAAGCTAGAAGGATGGGCAAACTGAATGACACTGGAATTTTAGGGGACTTACATGGAAGTCCTGTAGTTTTTTGTTGTTCTTTTTTCACTATAACCTCCAAATTACTATGCCACTAGTTACAAAATTATACTGACTCCAGGTTGAAGAGTTATCTGAAAAACCCACTATATTTTAAAGATTTATTTTTGCTTTGTGCATATGCATGTTTGCCATGTATATTCATGGGAGTGCATAGGCTAGAAGTGGGTGGTAGACACCCTGGAGCTGGAGGGAGAGTTACTGGTGGTTGTGAACCACCAGACATAGAGGCTGGGAACTGAACACGGGTACTCAGGAAGTACTGAACTCAGGTTCTCTGGAAGAGGAGTAAGTACATATTAAACATGGCATCATTTCTCTCTCCATGAAACAGCTAACTTTAAATTATCACTAAATATACTGTAACTAGAACTGTGGGAAAATAGTATAAATGCTACACATTCAAAAATACAGCTTTGTTAAAGATACTATTTGCTAATTTCTTAGTTTCCTTGTTTTTCCAAGTCTACATTTTTATGTGACCAAATACCTAACAACTAGTGGTTTTAACTACCTCTGGAGATGAGATTTAAATGGGAAGCACAGAGGTTTTAAATTTAGAATTTCTTCCAGTTTGAAATATTAATCCGTTTGACTTTTCACAACAAGAAATGTTTGAAATGCTTGCAGGGTGAGTTTTATAATGACATTTCTGTGCTTACATCTAGTTTTACCTCTTAATGCTGATTCTACAAGAACAATTGCTAGAGGGAAAAAGGAGGTTGTGTTTAGACAATATCATATCCGCTGGCCTCCCCTTGTATCACTTAATTGTGGCTTTTTGACATTGTGCATATCTTATTATTTGGTTTGAATTGGCAATGCTATTGATTGTAGGTCATATTTCAGAAACTACCTTTTATCTTAAAGCTTAAATGTATGTAGAGATGCCTGTGTGCTCTGAAGGATTGCTCTTACAAGACATAGATATTGATTTCTATTTGGGTAATTTCATATGCTTTATGTTGATAGGATGTACATAGGTCATTGGAATGTTCACAGTCTTTGGCAAATGTGTTTGTAGATATCTATAAGGAAGTCAATACATGTACTTGATGGTTGTGACAATGACAGGGTTTATAATAGAAAACACCAGGTGTTTTAAGGTCTTGACAGAAAGCAGCTGACCTCAGTTGCTCATACGAAGAGCTCTATTGAAGAAGGACACTTAAAAGAAATCCCACACTGGCTCAGAATTGAGTATAATAGAGGGTTATTTATTTAGGAGTAGACTCACAGATCACAATCCTCTGCTGGAACGGGGAACAGCAACCAAATCTCGCAGCCAGAAAAGAGGCCAGACATGTGCTTTACATTGGCATAAATAGTATAAAATGCCATGCCCAAGTGGGCAGGTAACTTAAAGGCTACTGGTGGTAGGAATTCCTACAGCACTTTATTAGGTAGGTTATGATATTATGGTATCACCAGTACAATGGGGTCCCAAATGGGGTAGAAAGAATAAGTATTTCCATCCAGAGAAACCAAGAAAATCCCTTGCTTTTGTAGGTGGTGGGTGACCTAAATGTAATGTGTGGCTTTTTTGTACACTTATATGTGGCTAGGTTACCATATATTAACATTCAGTAAGGTGTTGATAAGAAGTAGGACCTGGGTATCAGAGAGGGGAGTGCAGTGATATTTCATTTGTATTTTAATAAATAAAAATTGCCTGAAGAACAGAATGCAAAACAGTCACAATAGTCAGTCATACAGGCCAGGCAGTGGTGGCACACACATTTATTTAATCCCAGCAGCCACGCTAGTTAGTCATAGAAGCTGGACGGTGGTGGTGAATGCCTTTAATCCCAGCACTAGCGAGAAACATAAGGCAGGATGAGAGAGGAACTCGCTCTCTTTCAGTCTGAAAATTTCATAGAAGCAAGAGCTCTCTGATGACTTAGCTGCTTTGCTTTTCTGACCTCCAAGTTTAACCCAAAATATCTGTCTCTGGATTGCTATTATTCATGCTACAGGGGAGGTTGAGGTTACATTTCCTGCCCTACTGGAGGCCTGTGTCCTCTAACAGGCACAATTGCTAGTGCCCTCAGTCATAAGGGAAGGCCTGCAAAGTGGCATAGCCTGATTTGTGAGGAAGCAGCTGTGACATTTACAGGGTAACACAGAAATGATGCTGAAATCAAAGGCGATGATTTTGGACTATCAATGTGGAGGCTAAGCCAAAGAGGCAAATGAACTAGAAAATGTATATTAAACATAATTAAAAGGAAATAATTGTGCTGGCAGTGGTGACACATTCCTGTAATCTCAGCACTAGGCAGATGCAGAAAGGAGAAACACAAGTGAGGCCAGCCTGGCCTACAAACTCAGTTCTAGGACAGCCTGAGGGAGAAAGAGAGGCCATGCCTTACACAACAACAAGCACACAACCAAAAAGAGTCCCAAGTTCAAATACTTAGAATAGTTCAGATGAAATCTATTTATAGTGTGCCAGAAAGACGGATTAGTGGGTAAAGAAGTTTCCTGTCAAGCTTGACAACTGGAATTTGATACCTGTAACACACCTGGTAGAAGGAGAAAACATAGGCCTAAAAATTGTCCTGTAATTGGCAAAGGTGGTCTTTGGCATGTGAGCATACATCATGAAACATACACACACATACACACACACGCACACACATACATACATACACAGAGAGACAGAGAGAGAGAACGAATATACCAACAGACACAAAATGAATGAGTGTAATAAGAATACAATATTTTTGAAAGGCATGTGCAAAAAAAAGACATTTAAAAAGTATACAAGAAAGAACATTGATTTACAAAATATATGCATTTCCTAAAGTATCAAGAAACCAATACTTTTCTAGGTTTTACGACTATATTAACCAAAGAAAATTATTAATGGGCTTTTAATTAGGGTTTGAAAAAGACCCATTCATTTTTCAGATTGCTTTGATTAGTTTTTTATTTAATTAATTTATTTATTTTACACCCCAACAGCAGTTTCCTGGCCCTCTTCTCCTATCATTCTTTCCCCCACATCAGGCCCTTCCCCCCATCCACTCCTCCTTTCTTTCTGTTCACAAAGGGGTAGACCTCCCATGGCTGTCAGCAAAGGATGGTATATCAAGTTGCACACTGCTTTGATTAGTCTTAAAGGAATTGTAGGCCATAACCTATACATGCATTCACTTGTTCATGTGTTCATTTGCCAACTTTTCTATCCCTGAGTTAACTCTTCATGTTCTATGTTCTTCCCTTGGTCTAGCCCCCAATCCAAGTGGTACAAGTAGTAGAAAAACTGTGAGAAAGAAGCACAAACATATCCCCCAAGACCTGAAGGTAGTGAAAAACTACTATGCAAGAACTTTCGTGGCAGCTTATTAAATTACAAACAGGACTATTTTTAAAAAATAATCAAGCCGGGCGATGGTGGCACACGCCTTTAATCCCAGCACTCGGGAGGCAGAGGCAGGCAGATCTCTGTGAGTTCGAGACCAGCCTAGTCTACAGAGCTAGTTCCAGGACAGGCTCCAAAACCACAGAGAAACGCTGTATCAAAAAAAAAAAATAAATAAAAACCATAAATAAATATATAAATAAAATAAAATAAATTATCAAATAGTCTAGATTGGTAACAGTGTGTGACATAAAATTAGGATGTTCTAGTATATAATTCATAGTATCAATTATATTCATGAAAATTGCTAAAACACTCCCGTATTATTCCATTGTTTATCAAGTAAATGATAAACATTTTAGTAAAGGTTTCCTTTGTTTGTGTTCTTCTAATACTGCCAGTATTTTATATTTCATTTTGATTACTTTTGTTAAGACAGGCTCTAGTGGAGCCCAAACAGGCCTTGAATGTCTCATCTTTCTGTTTTTGTCTTCCATGGTCTGGGGTTACAAGTTTATGGCACAGACACCCGACTTTTCAAAATTTCTGAAATGGTTTTTCTACAATAGAAATAGAAATTTTGGTGTCTATCAAGAAGTAACCAACTATTAAGATAAATACTGATCATACGGCATATGAAAACTTTATCTTTCCAATTGAATATAAAAATTATTTTGAAATTTTTAATTTTATTTTGCATAATGTATTTAAGAAAACATTTTCTATAATTTCGTAAAAAATACTATATTTACATCATTTCTACCCTACCCACTCTGCACTGCAACTCCTACCATGTCACCCTAATTCCTCTCAAATTCATGAAGAGAGTTCATGTGTGTATGTGTGTATGAAAGATTTTTTAAACACATATATGAGAGTTGCAATCCAAGGTGGTCATCTATAAGTCTATAGGTTTATTTTAGCATATACTTAGAAAAGAAAGCAGAAACAAAGAGCCCAATAGGGCTACAGGAATTTCAAATGTTACTAAGTAGAGACTGAGTTCTGAAAGTAAGGGTAGTTTGTAAAATAGAAACATACATGGACCACAATAAGACAGGGAACCAGAAATAAGAAAGAAAAAAAATATCAAGGTCTTAGTCAAGACAAAAAGGATTTAGGCTGCATCTCTCTCTTTTAGAAAGATAAATGTGTACTTTTTTATATTTTTGAGATTTATTTATTTATTGTGTGCATTGATATTTTATTAGAATAGATGTATGAGCATCACATCTGTATCCACTGTTCTGGAGGAACTGGCCAGAACTGGGCATTGGATCCTCTGGTACTGAAGTTACAGAAAGCTGTAAGCCACATTGTGAATGCTGGGAATCAAATTTGCATCCTCTGGAAGATCAGCCTATAATTTTAATCACTGAACTATCTCTCCTGCCTATATAATTGTAAGTTTTGTGTTGTTACATGAAGAAAATGATGCTATGTTAAGTGGCTTAAGACAGCACTTTGTTTTAGGGTTCCCAAGATGCGTACTCGGAGAATCACACAGAGAAGGCACAGGCTATTCCTAGTGATCTAACCTTTGCTTACATCTACTTTCAAATGTTTTGATTTCTGCTAGTGCTGAGGACAGTCATCCAAATTATGCATTGCTCTTTTTGTTCCTTTTTTTTTTTTTACATAGAATCTTACTATGTAGCTCAGGCTGTCCTCAAACTCACCATCCTCATGCTCACAGCCTCTGGAGTGCAAGAATTATAGGTGTGTAGCACCATGCGTCTATAGGTTTGACCTCTTGATGGAGGTGTTGTTAGTGCATTCTGTGGGTAACTCTTGCCCATGGTAGTTATTGCAAGTAATTTTCTCCTACTATCATTTTCTCCATGGGTATTAAACAATCCACATCTTTAAGGAAGGAAAAATGCCAGTGAGTTTAACTGTTAGGGCAGAATAAGGAAGGCCTTGGCTTAGGTAAGCTGAGAAGAGGAGCTTACAGTGTCAGAAAGGAAGACAGATATATATTGGAAGAATACAGCTGATGGGAGACAGAAATGAAAACCCAGACTAATCATTTCTTTATATGCCTTTTGTAAGTATAACTCCATATCAAGTAGGAATTCCAGAAAACAACTAAATAGAGCATCTTAAATTTGTTTCCTGTAAAAATTATCCCTATTATAATTGTGTACTCTCAACAATGACTAAACAATGTTTTAAGAAAAAGACATAATGATTTTTTTTAAATGTGTTTTTAAAAGATTTTTTTTGTGTGAAAATTAACTATGACTGCCCTTAGAAATGATGAGAGGACTAAGAGAGTTCAGCTTAACTTGTGGTGGTCTGTTGTTCAGCAAAGGCAGCAGCAACTGAAATTTTGTGATTAACAAAATTATCAAATTCCACTGCAGTTCCAACATTGATCAAAGTCTACAATTTAGCTACATTCTCAAATACATCCTGTGCAAATGAAGTGGAAGAAATTCTGACTGAAGAAATGTTTTTGCATTCATTATAAAACTATCACGGGTCATATAATGTTCTTGTTACTTAATTTTACGTTGGAAAAAAATCTCCATGATACATTGATTTCATATGTAAGAATAACTAAAGTATTTGATATTTTGTCTTGCTGATAGACAATTTTGCTTTCTTTTAATATGTACTGTTCAAAAGAATAGATATCTGGGGTATTGATAGGTATTATCTCAAAGTTAGATGGTCACATATTTTCCCTTTTTATATTCTCATTTTTTCCAGTCAAAAATTTCCACTTTCTCCCATTCTTCCATTCCCCTACTGCTCCTCCCCTCAACCTCCTCCCTCCCCATCCAGTCTTAAGAGAGGGCAGGGTACCCTGCCCTATGGGAAGTCCAAGGCCCTTCCCCCTCCATCAAGGCTTAGGGAGGTGTGCATCCAAAGAGAATAGGGTCCCAAAAAGCTAGTACCTGCAGTAGAAATATGTCCCAGTGCCATTATTAATGCTTCTCTGTCAGCCCCCATTGTCAGCCACATTCAGAGAGTTCGATTTGATCATATGCTTGTTTATTCCCAGTCCAGCTGGATTTGGTGAACTCCCATTAGATCAGGCACACCATCTCAGTGGGTGGACCAACCCCTCGCTGTCCTAACTTCCTTGCTCATCTTCTCCCTCCTTCTGTTCTTTAACTGGACCTTGGGAGCTCAGTCCGTTGCTCTGATGTGAGTCTCTATCTCTGTCTCCATCCATTGCCGGACAAAGGTTCTATGGTGATATTCGAAATATTCATCAGTGTGACTGGGAGACAAGGCCAGTTCAGGCACCCTCTCCTCTGCTGTCCAACGACCTAGCAGGGGACATCCCCATGGACACCTGGTATCCCCTCTAGAGTCAAGTCTCTTGCCAACCCTAAAATGGTTTCCTTAATGAAGATATCTTTTTCCCTGCTCCCATATCTGCCCTTCCTCCATCTCAACCCTCCCATTCCTCCAAGCTCTCCCCAATCCTTCCCTTCTCCCCTCTCTCCCCCATTTTCCCCTTTCCCCACCCCATCCCAACCCCTATGCTCCCAACTATTACCCAGCGATCTTGTACTGAACTGAACAGAGAATTCTCAACAGAAGAAGTTCAAATGGCCAAAAGATACTTAAGGTCATGCTCAACCTCCTTAGCAATCAGGGAAATGCAAATCAAGACAACTTTGAGATACCATCTTATACCTGTTAGAATGGCTAAAATCAAAAACACCAATGATCACCTATGCTGGAGAGGATGTGGAGTAAGGGGGACACTCATCCATTGCTGGTGGGAATGCAAACTTGTGCAAACACTTTGGAAATCAGTGTGGCTGTCTCTTTGAAAATTGAGAGTAAACCTACCTCAGGATCCAGCAATGCCACTCTTGGGAATATACCCAAAAGATGCCCAATCATACTACAAAAGCATTTGTTCAACTATGTTCATAGCAGCATTATTTGAAATAGCCAGAACCTTGGAAACAACCTAGATGCCCCTCAATGGAAGAATGGATAAAGTTTGGAACATATACACATTAGAGTACTACTCAGCAGTAAAAAAGAATGATGTCTTAAATTTTGCATGCAAATGGATGGAAATAGAAAACACTATCCTGAGTGAGATAACCCAGACCCAAAAAGATGAATATCATATGTACTCACTCATTAGTGGACTCTAGCCATAAACAAAGGACATTGAGCCTATAGTTCACAAGCCAAGAGAAACCAAATAATAAGGTGAACCCAAAGAAAAACATATATAGATTTTCCTGGAAATTGGAAGCAGACATGGTCACACCTTTTCAAAAGAGTGGTTACTGTTTTTCTCTATTAGTAAAATGATAGACTTTACTAAATTTTATCAAAAAATCCTTAAATAGTAGAATATTTAGTATTTTTCTGTGAATATTGAAAATGCTTATAAGCAAAAATTTATATTTTTATATAATATTTTCCTTTTGTAATACATACTTGGGACCTTAAAAGCAATGATAGTTGCTGAGGGAAAGGCATCCCCAGTCCTTCATACTCCCTGAGGGTTGCTAGGCAATTAGAAGCTACCGAGGTTGGGGAGACATTTTCTTCTTTTGTGTAGCCACTGGTTAGTTGCTGATGCTCTCTAAAGAATCATTCTCTCATGCTCATATAAGAAACCCTACTTAAACTCTTTAGGTGACCTAAAACAAAACAGATATGAATATAGAAGGGAAGCTATTTGAGAAGAGGAAGGGGGTAATTAGGAGTGAGGGTGACAAAGAAGGTTAAAAAGAAGGTGAAACTGATGAAATATGTGTGTAAAGATATCAAAATGAAGACCATTAAGTAAAATTAGCATATGTTAATAGAAATCTAGGAAAAGAAAAGAATGATGTTTCCCTAGCCCATGAAAATGGTGCAAGTCATCGTATCTTAGGGAAGGCAGATCTGTATCCAGAGGTTTTTTCAGTTGGCAATTTGCCTTATCCTCATATTTCTTGTTTCTGTTGTGGCATGGTGTGATGTGGATGTGAATGTGGTGTGTGTGTGTGTGTGTGTGTGTGCGTGTGTGCGCGTGTGCATACAGCTACATGGGTCCATGCATACAGAGGTCAACGTTGAGATTTTCTTCCTCTATTACTTTCCATCTTGAGTTTTGAGACAGGGTCTCTTGCTGAACAAAGAGCTCTAGTTTTAGCTAGGTTTAATGGTCAATTAGCCCGAGGGGTCATCCTGTATGTAGTACCTCATCCCAGTAACTCACACACCACACACCCTGTTGACATACTTGAACAACTTCCAGCTTTTTATGTGGCTGCCTGGACCTCAAATCTTCCTCCTTGTCATCATGTGTTACCTTAAACATTTGTGTACTTATTTTTCAATTTTAGGTTTCAAATCTGTTGTGGAGTTTGAGAATTAAGATTATAACTGCATCAAGCACCACAATAATATTAACTTTCTCTGTATCTGCACTTTATGTAGGGTACTTAAATTCCACAAATTTGTGAAATTATATATGTGATCCAATTATTAGGATGCTAAAATGAGAGTTTGTTAAGTTATAAGACTTTTCCAAGATAAGGGAAGACTCAAACATCAAACTTACAGAATGGCTTCATTCCATAAATTTAAAATATGATTGGGATGCAAATCAGCAGGATTATTCTTGCATCTTACACCCTACAGAGGCTCAGCTAAAAGTCAGGGCTCCCACAGCTGATATATTACCTCACTAAAGCTCTTCTTGCATTTTCAAGTTTGCATTACAACTCTTTTCCAACCTACATACCTAAAAATTTTTAAAGCAATCACTTTTAAAAGTGTAGAATCAAACTTGTTTTCCACTTATAAACTACCATATATCTAACTCTAAGTATTTCACATAGCATCCATAAATTCAATAAATGACTCTATTATTTTGAAGTACTAAATTTCAATTGTCTGTCAAAATCTCTAAAGCAATACCAAGAAAAATCACATGAAATGCTGTTATTTTATAAAATATATATAAGTATCATTAATACAAAAGTCCATTAGTTTTCTATAACTGAAAACTGGAAAATCCACAAAGACAAAATCAACTAAGGCAATTTCTAAACCATTGTTTGTGCGGAGTATCACAGAATCAGTCTGGAGTTCCCTGTGGACTGCTTTGTATAATATTGTTTTAAACACAGAATATATAATACACATGGTTAGCAAAAAAAACAACCAGAAAAAATACAATCACTAAAACACATGATAATTTTCAATATGCTATGTGACTTTTGATATATTAATAAACAATACACAGAAGACAACCTAATGACCATAGTTACTTCCAAAAGATGAGTGTAATGAGTACATTGAGACATTTGAAAATGTCATGTGATATATAATATCCATGGGTATTCTTTGTGTGAAGATTTCAGATTTTACGAATAATTTCTAAATGCAAAGTGTAATTAAAAAAGAAGGGGGGAATTTGTCAGTGATTAAAAAGTATACAGATGTGCTTCGTTTCTTATCTGAGTTCAGGAGTTCTCTACTTTCAGTTCTTCATTCCTTGACCACCAGGACTCTTAGACTGACAATCTTCTTACAAACCTTTAGATTAAATTCCTTCTTTTAATTTGATAACAGCTGAAGAACCTACCATAATTTCTTTTCTATCTCTGCCTCAGGAAAGTGTAAGGTAAATGTTCGCTAATTTTTTGGTAGTGTTTTCTTAAGTTCTCCAGTTTTATTATTGTTGCATTTTTCATAGTTATATGTATATCCTAGATGAAGAGTTTGAGAGGATGAGTGTAGACAGTACCTTTAGGAATAGACTAGTATTATTAACTTTATTTTATATGAAGAATTAATACTTATGCATATTTCTTTATCTACTAGTATATGCCATACAGTCAGTGACAGACCTGAGCCTAGAATTGAGTTTCTCAAAACAAAGTTCATTGTATACCAGTATAATCATATAGAGAAACTATCAATTTGTTTTAGTAGATTCATGCATGTTACTCTAATATACACTAAAATCTGAGGAGAGGAAGAACTGCATTGAGAATGCCTAGTTTTCAGGTTGATACTTCAACATGATGTGTTGCCTACCACTCATGTGCATGCATATACACATGAAGAAATTCATATCTGTCTATCTATCTCCATCTATCTATCTGTGTATCTATCTATCCGAATCTGTAAATGATCATTTATCTAGCAGATACATATCAATTAGGAGGAACAGGCTTGACAAAAAATCCCAATAATATTTTATATCAAGAAATGCATGCACGTGCACATGCACATATACACACAAAATCAACACACATGTAGAGGTCAGACTTTATAGAATGCAGGATAGTGAATAGAATAGAATACATGTCATGGGTCTTCTGGATCTAGATAAGTAGCTTCTACCTGCAACAATTATGCAGGACATACAAAACAACATAATGAACAGTTGGAAACCTCTGGGGTGAGAATGGACATTTAATGAACAATTGAGTGAAGGGGGAGAATATTCCTTAAGAAACATTATAATATATATTTTTACAGTTTCATACATGTGTGTAGTGTATTTTGACCATTTATCTCCCCATTCCTCTGTTTTATCCCCTTCTCACTACTTCAGAAATCCCTTTACTTCCCAACAAGTTGTCCCGCTACTCATGGCTCTTCTGTATTATTTCGAAATAACTCAGTTTTATTTGGGTTGCTTGTAAAACATAGATTTGGGATCATTACCGGAATATGTACAACTTATCAGTGGCTACTGCGCTAAAGAAAGTATCTACCCTTTCCTGTGTAGTCACTAGTTGCCAATAGCTTTTCAGCTATGCATGGTACCTCATGAACTGTTCTTCTGTCCAGACTGGAATGTAGGTAGGGTTAACCCTGGTCCTCCACAGGTAACCATGACTGCTATGATATTGTGAGTTCAACAGTTAAAGCAAGTTCATAAGAAAGCTCTCCAAAAATCTCTCCAGATCCTCGGGCTCTTGCATTCTTTTGCCTCCTCTTTCATGATAATCCTTTAACCTTAGAGCCAGAGAAGGATATAAATGTCCCATTTAGGAATAACCACTCAACAGAAACATTTTCTGAGCATCTTGATGAGTTGTGATTTTCTGCACTAACTGAAGCACACTACAAACCAAAGCTTCTTTAACCAATGTTAGAAGTCACACTAATCTATTGGTCTAAATGCACGTAGTAGGGAATTGGACAAGAGAACCACTTTACAAAATAGTAAGAGTAGCCACCTGGCTCACCAGTCAGAGCCTATGGCATCTTCAGTCATGAGTTTTTGACCAGGTTTACAATACCAGGCATCAATTTCCTCCTGTTGAGCTTGCAGTCTAAGAAAAAAGTGGTTGATTGCCCCCTCCCTCCTAATAATCATGCTGCTATTTCCCCAATAGGCACACCTTGCCTTAGAGAGTTGGTGTTGTAGCATAAAATTCTAGCACTGGGTTAGTGCACTGATGACTTTTCAACACCAGCATTCTGCATTACACTTTTCAATGATATTAAAGCTACCTAGCAGGAAGAAAGGTTCTAGTACAGTGTCCACTTGATTTCTCTATGTTCTACAATCAAAATGTCTTCAGCAACAGCGGCTCACTAAGTTGTGTTAGGCAACTGAGAGATATTCTGTGCATGAAACTGACTACAGCTTCTGTGAGCAGCATAATTCCCCAATACAGGGTAGAGAGAGCCAAATGAAACTGACTGTGAAATCATAACTACAGTTAAAGTATGTTAAAGCTTAAGATTAATGAAAAACATCACTCCATTGGAATCCTCAGTTACTTCTTTCACCCTACCTCCTTTCTTGAGGCAATGACAAGAGCTCTATATGAATTCTAAGTCTGATCCTATTCCTCTTCTACTGAATATTCACCAAAGTCACTTATTGCTTTCATCACAGCATCTCTCGCGGTTTCTTCTTGTTTCTTTTTGCTTAATAACTTCATTAGCAATACTGTCCTTAATCTCCTTTAGAATGAAACAAACTAGTAAAATTGAGTAGACACAATGTCATGCCCTTAACCAAGAAATTATTTGCATTTGATACCTGCTGGGAAAGGTAAACCAATTTATTTCAGTGTGTCATTGGGTATATTAACCATACTGCAGGGCAGGCCTCATGCCTAGGAGTAGTTGGTAAACGTAAAACATATTTTTTGTGTATGCTTTTTGTTTTGTTTGGGTATTGCTTGTCACGTTGATTTTCTTTCATCTTTTGGTTTGTCTGTTTTGATTTTTTTTGTTGTTTTTATTGTTTTGGGAAAGGCAGAGAGAAAAAAAAAAAACATGACGCTATGTGGGTAGGGAGATCTAGAACTCCTGGAAAGTGTTGGGGTAAGAGAAAGAACAGGATAAAAATATATTCTATGAAAAAAATAATACAACATAATAAAGAATTAGTCATACTATGACTGTATCATTTGTGGTCTTTTCAACTCTTCAAATTATGAGATAGTTAATATGTTATTATACTCAATATACTATTGATCCAGTAATATAGAGCTCTGATATTTCATGTAGATTCCAAATTCTTAGAAACATGATACATGAGTCTTTTTTCTTTCTATTTTTATGGAAAAAACCTTGGCAGGCAGGGGTGCTGCATGCCTTTAATCCCAGCACTTGGGAGGCAGAGGCAGGTGGATCTCTCTGAGTTTGAGACCAGCGTGGTCTACAAGAGCTAGTTCCAGGATAGCCTCCAAAGCTACAGAGAAATCCTGTCTTGAAAAACCAAAAAAAAAAAAAAAACTTATATTTGAATAATAAGTACATGTACAGCTTTCAAGAATGGGGAGAAAGTATTAATTAGCACATCAAAATCATAATCAAGTTCACAATTGTGTAAGAGAGCTCCATGAAACCACTGAACTTGACCACTCTATGGGTATAAAAAGTTTTTTCGAGGTTGTTGAAACAAATTGCCAGGAAGTCTGACAAGAGTGGGTAGCAATAGGCCAATTAGAAGAGGAAATATGCTTTATGGGGTTTTTGAAGGCTTTAGGAAAGATTCTTTCCTCTTGGAAGGTTTTTCTATATCTTGGGTAAAACAGGGTCATTGGGCTTTGCCCTCTGGAAAGGAGTCTGTACTTGTTATGGTCAGGCACCTGTGGCAGATGGCCATTTAGGGAGAAAAACGAAACTAAAATTATCTGATAAGAAGGTTTATGCGGACTGCTCCGGGTTAATTTTTTGTTTCCTCATCTCAGGCTAACCATTGTCATCTGCACAGCATTCTAGAGGCCTGCTTGTGACCTCACATTCCAGCCTATTGTTGACAAAAGGGCCAAGAACTATCTTCCCATCACTACTTCTGGCTGAGCAGGATTGGTGTCGGAGGGGTAGTGGGAAATATAGGAAATGAGTCAAAGGTGGGGAGTCAGGCAGTGAGTAGACAGTAGGAAGCCTGAAGAAACTCTTTAAGAATCACCGACCCTTGGGTCATTTCAGTAATTGTTCCCTGAAACAAATTCTAAAGGGTCAGGAAACAGTTATTGTTATGACACAGGGATAGGGTTAAGGTGGGCCTAGGTGGGGTAAGAGTCATCAATGCCCAAAAGAGGATCATAGCAAGAATCTAACATTGGAGTCAGCCTTTGAAGACGATAGTTTACAAGCCAATTCATGTAAGATGTTTTAATCTTCTTTTCCATTTGACCAACTAACAATGTAATACCAATTCTGTTCACTGAGGGCAAGACAGGAGCCTTCCTTTTCAGTGATCAGAAAGTTGAGAGTTTTATAAGGCCACTGAGGCTAGGAAGGTGAACTGACTTTGTAGGTCTGAGGTTGGCTTCTAGATGGAGTGGATTATCTGTTAGGATAGATGGAGACTATAGCCCAGGATCCTGGACACAGGACTCTAGTCAATACTGAAGCTTTTGAACTTATTCCAGTTGTGACTGGGAGGGTAATGGCTCATTTCTCTTTCAATGTTGAGGATGAGTTGAACACGTAATGAAGTGGGGATGCACGAGTCATAGATTAAGGTGTCTGCATATTGAGACTAGACCAATACCAGAAGAAGATTCCTTATGGAGCTAGTTAGGATTTGGAGATTAAGGTGTTAACATACTGCCAAGACTAGAAGGAGAGTGGGGTGGATGATGGTTATTGAAAAGGCAATCAGCTGGTGTTTCTGGAGGATAGGAAGGTACCAGCAGAGAGGAGAGGAGGAAATGGTCTCAGGGCTATGGAATGTGAAGTTTAGAGTTACTTTTGTGAAAGGGATGGCCACCAGGAGATGCATGGGGTTGCATTGAGGGACTCATCAGTATCTCTGTAAGCACAGTACATTCTCAGGAAGTCATTTCGAATGGCCATCCATGAGGTGGCAGCAGAAGATAGGTCCTGATGTTGGAGATTTCAAAGCTTCAGCTGGATGATGGTTGTTGTATGGTCTCTGCTATGGCATCAGCAGGAGTGGGCAGATCCCCTTTGAGAGATTTAAAATTTTTAACTTTTTGTCTGGTGAAAGGCCCAAATCTTTCTAAATCAATATAGGTAAACCCTTCAACCCCTAGGCCTATTTGTCATCCTAGGGTTCTTGGATAGTGAAGATCACTGTGCCCCTTTCAGGGTCAAGTTTGAGTGAGAGTTATTGGGGTTTCTAACCCACAGCTTGAAGAGAAAAAAACCATATCTACAGCCCCAGAATGAGTAATTTTCCCATGAGGTCTCAGCCTTATGGTTTGGTTGTTTGGTTCCGAGGAAATCAAATACATTTAGAGCCAGCAAGGAGGGAAGAGGACAGAGTGAAACCACTATTGACTGAACAAGCTGCATAGAGGTCAAAAGAAATGTGAATGTCTGAAGCATATCCTGCTTCAGGACAGAAGGTAAACTAAAGGAGCTTTGGGAGGGGAGGGCTATGCAGCAAACATTTGAAAATTCCAAGCATGTTGTGCAGTCCTCTTGGTTGGGAGTGTGGAAAGAAGACTAAGCCCCTTAGAAGGAAAGATTCCAAATGCTGAGATGGGTGTTATATGGGAGACCCTAGGCTTCAGCTTTCCTGTCAAGTGGCAAAGAGTACTTATGAGGTCATGTGTTCAGACACCACTTAAGCTACAGAAGATGCATCCTGGCCATCAATCCCTGAAATCCGGCTACAGCAGGTATGGTGAGGAGGACCATATCCAAGTACGGGCCGACAGCCAGCAGGTGAGAAGCCTTCAGAAAAACTCAGGCACTGGGTAAAATGATTTTCTTGCTAGGATCAGTGGAGGATTGAGGCAGGGCATGTTCAGTATGGTCCTGGAGAAATTTTCTGTGCTTTGTGGGAGCCTAGCCTGTTTGGATGCTCACCTTCCTGGACCTGGATGGAGTGGGGGAGGACCTTGGACTTCCCACAGGGCAGGGAATTTGGACTGCTCTGGACTGCTCTTCAGACTCCAGAGGGAGGGGGAGGGGCAGAGGAGTGGGAGAGGAGTGAGGGGACAAGGGAGGAGTGAGGAGTGGGGGGAGGGGGGAGGAATGGGGGAGGGGGAGAGGAGTGAGGGGGGAAATGGGAGGCGGGGAGGAGGCAGGAATTTTTTCAATAAAAAAATAAATTAAAAAAAAAGAGTGAAAGAAGGTAATTAGTTACGAAGTGGAGCTCAATGCAGAGGTAAATTTTTCAAGAGCAAAATGACAGTTTTATATTAGCTCAAATGGGTCGAGGAAGGGAGGAACTCAGAGCATGCCTCAAATATGAGTTGGGGCTAGAGTTAGGAGTTGAGTTCAAGAAAGGTGAAGTTGAGAAGGTCACTTTGAAAAGTGAGTCTTAATGAGTCTATTAGCCATTTATACATTTCCTGAGAACTGGGGTAGGTGGGAATGTAGAAAGGCCACTGTAATGCTAAGGCCCTTTGAACAAACTGGGTGATTTTAGCGATTAATACCAGGCTAGTTTCTGGTTGTATGGATCTAGAAAGTTCAATTCTGAGCAAAGCATTATTCATGAGGTGGGAACAGACCATTTCTGCTGTTTCCGCCATAGCAGGGAAATTTTCTCCATATCCTGAGAAGGTGTCTGTTATAGTAAGAAGAGATTTATGTGTTTTGTTAAGTGGCATATGTGTGAAATCTATCTGCCAGTCCTGTGCTGGAAGATTACCCTGAAATTAGTGTGGGGTAAAGAAAGAAGGGTTGGGGCAGTCGTTGCAGATAGTCTAAAGAAGGGGGAAAAGGCTGGGTTAGAGGAAAAGAGACTGTAGAAACCAGTAGAAAAGTGGAGACCCACATGAAAGGCCTGGTGAAAAGCCACTAGGAAGGGGTTTCCCTTAAGCATCAGAGAGACAATAACTGTCCTGTAGAATTTTGAACCATTTGCTCATACGGTGGGAAAATTTGTCAAGATCAATGAGAGTTTGGAAGTCCAGTGTGCCATTTTCAGGCAATCAAGACTGATTGCCAAGTTTGTATTGATGTCAAGTTGTATTATTAGCAAAGAATATGACAGCAAAGTATAAATGGTATCTCTGGGCCTGAGAGAGGAAAAAGACAAACTTAACCTAGTAGACTGAGAGGAGTGAGTGAAGCAAGTGGGGACTTGATCGGGGGAGGGGGAGGGAAATGGGAAGCGGTTGTGGGGACGAGGCAGAAATCCTTAATAAATAAATAAATTAAAAAAAAAAAGAAAGTGGCTGAAGGTATAGACTCAAAATCTGAACTCAAATATGGTGGATTCCAGAAGCCTGAAGACACAAATAATCCAATCCTAGGAGGGCCAAGTAAGCAACTTGGTTCTGTTAGGAGAAATTATAACTGTAATATGAGTAGGGAGACCATCCTTTACCTTTTATGATTGCAGATAAATTTAATGAAGCTTAGTTTTTAAGGAAAGAAAGCTCGAAATAGCACAGCTAAGATAGGGAACATCAAGATTTATTTTCAATACTTAAGAGTTTCAAAACATAATGAAAAAAGAGTGTCGAAGTATTTGTAAAGCAGAAGAAAAATTAGAACAATATACTAAGAGTAAAATTATGAGAAAATATGAGAGAATTGAGGATGGTTATTCAATCTAGGAATGGAATCCCCACTTGTAAGGGATCAAGGGTGTTGAAAGCCTATAAAACTGTATACTAAGAACACAAACATAGTCAGCAACAGTTGAAATTCACTACTGGTTAGGCCCAACTACATTTTTCCTTTTGTATTCCTTCATGTTTACTTGCTTCTTGTTCAACACTTTCATGCTAAAGATGAATCTCAGGATACCATGAATGCCCTGTGTTATATCACAGTGTCCCAACAGACAGTGTTTTACATGTGGTTTTGTATATGATCATGAAAATCTTATTTCAGAGATTCCTGGTGACATTGACAAACTTTGATTATTATTGCAATTCATGCTTGTAAAATTATAATTATGTTTTTACATCACATTGTGGTGGTTTTCGTTTTGATTATTTTTGTTATGTGCTACCTATTATATGTCAATTGAATAATAGCCATTTTCAACTTTTGAACTATTATAGATATTCAATCAATCAGCACCTGATAGTGGATAAACATGCAAGAGGGTTGCAATATTATTGCATTATGTCCTTTTCTCACTTACTATGCCCAGGTGGTTTAATTAAAAAAAAATAAGATCAATGTTTGTTCAAATTGTTTTTACTCACTAAAGAACACATTAAGAAAGACAAAGAGCTTTTTAATGATCATTTCTAAGTGCCTCTAAAGAGCTGTTAAATTGGATTATGAGGAGTGTTTTGGTAGTGACTGAAGTGTTATAAGAAGACAATACCTGCTTTGTGAAGTAAGGTAGATAAAAAATATTCAATGTTCCATGTTACTTTTCCTACACATGCTTTAATGAACCAGTGTGTATTTCTCTATTTCTTCATGAGATTGCCCACATAGTGGGCTCTTTGTCTTTCTTAAGGTGAATAATCTTGGCTTGTCTTCAGTTTGTGGAATGTGTTCACCTTGGCAAAACTGATTTGAGAAGAAAGACAATTCATAAAAAGCTTTTCATACTAAGGTTTAAAAACATTGATATTTATAACTTTTCTCGTTTCATATTAAGTCATAAATACCAAGATTATTCACTGTTTCACTGTTGTGAACCTTGAAGCTTTCCATAGAATTGTGCTCTCTCTCTCTCTCCCCCCCCTTCTCTCTGCAGTTTCAAAGGGTTTCTTTTTTTCTATTAGTTACCTGATGCTGGTTTTGACAGAAGTGATGAGCAAGGGATAGCTATTCATGAAGCTACAGCCAGTATAGATTAGTAGTTGACTGTATGCTTTGAAGGTAAAAAGCCCTGAGTTCAATTTTCAGCACCCTAATTCCACCAAAGGCACTGCCATAAAGTAAAATAATGGGAATTAAAGATAAATATAAGTAAAACTAGAGAAGAGAAGCAAAGAAAGAACAAATACACAGGGATTTCAATTTGATGATTATGAAGCTAGAGATGTGGCTCTGTAAATATACTAGCTGCTTTTTCCTAGAATCCAGGTTTGGTTCACAGCATCCACATGGTGTCTCACAGCCATCTACAGCTCTAGTTTTAGGGGAGCTAACACCTTCTGGTCTCCACAGGTATCAGGCAGAAATGTGGCATACAAACATACATGCAGGTAAAACAGTCACACACATAAATGCTAAAATAATACAATTTAAAAGGAATATAGGTATCTTCAATTAAAACTTATGCTTATGTACAAGTAGAGAATTCATTCAAATATATTTCCTGTATTGACACTAGTTCAACAGAGAGATTAAGTTGCTTATTTTCATATAATTTTTCATTTACATTATTAGTTATAAAATCAGAATAAATCAATTATAAAATGAAGCAAAATTAATGGTTTTCATTTTTGTTTTTAAATCTCCATCTCTAATTCACAAACTCTAATAAAAGATTGCTAATATAGTTCAAGAAACATTGAATATAAGGGTAGAATTGAACATCATTTAGCAAGAAGAATGAGCAGCAACTTTAAAAATATTGCTATTTAATAGAATCTCTACCTTTCAACCAAGTTATCATTCATTCATTATTATAAGTGATCTACCATTGAACTATCTAACCAGACATTTTCCTTTTTAATTACTTTTGTTCATACAATACTTTGATCGTATTCTTTCTCCTGTCCCACTCCAATATTCTTCCCACTAACTTTAAGCTCTCCCTGTCTCTCCCTCTTCCGCCCCCCCCTGGAAGAAACACCAATCCAAAGGAGGGGTGGGTAAACCCAAATAAAAACAAACAGGCAGACACAAACAAAAGAAGGAAGGAAACTAATAAGAGAAAAAGTCTTACCAAAACAGAACAAAACAAAACAAAGGTGCTTACAAAAAAACACCAACAACAAAAACACGGAACATTTTGTGTTGGTCCACTACCACTAGGCATGGGGCCAGCCGTTGACTGTGGTTGACAGACAGTGATATTCTATTGAAGGAAGTTGATTTTTCCTTTGCCAGCAGATATCGGATCATGATAGCTTCTTGGTTAGGAGCTGGACTATATGATTTTTCTATTTTTGAAATGAAAATTACCAATTACATTTTAATAATCAACTTGCAGAAAAGTTCATGTTATTCTCTTAGTATTATTATGCTTCCCTTAAACATGTTAGCTACAACCGAGCAGTGGTGGTGCACACCTTTAATCCCAGACCTTGAGAAGCAGAGGCAGGCAGATCTTCATGAGTTCAAGGCCAGCCTGGTTTACAAAGTGAATTCCAGGACAGAGAAGCCATATTTTGAGAAACAAACAAACAAACAAAAGTTAAATCCATCCTTTGGGGTGCCATTCAGAAAAGCATTTGTTTTTGTTTTGTTTTTAGAAAAACTAAGTGAAGGTGACAGTTTTAGCTCACTGAGAATTATTTTGACTCACTATTTTTAAATAACAAGCCACTGGAAGAATGAAGCATAGGAGATAAGCTAGATTTCAAGCTGACAATGCAATGAAACTTTACCACATAGGAACAAAATGAGAGAGGTCCATTGAATATTTTTATTTCCTCAACTGGACTTTCAATGAACATATTGGGTCAGAACTAAAACATTTGTGTTGCCATACGTATACAGCTACACATTAATGTATACATATAGTATATAATGACTACAGAAAGTTTAAAAGAACACATTTACTAAACATTTTTCTAGACTTTTTTTTTGAAAACTCAACACTGCTCAATTTATTTTTCTATGAAGCCAAAAACTAATAGTGAGTAATTAGGTTATCATCATAATCATTATTGAAGCAGGATGCTAGCTAGCTATAGGAGCTGTGTAAAATATATTGACTGCCTTCCTCCAGAGTAATTGCTGGACCAAGCCTCTTTGTGCCCATAATCAATTTTAGCAATAAATGTTCTCTAGCTTGAAGCACTTTGTCCCACAAAAACTCAAGAGCTCTTTGAAAAAAATGATATTTCATAAAGATTTTAATCATTGATGTCTTTGTCTTGTATATGGACAAGTATTGATTCATTGTCAGTTTTTAATCACCTCAAATCTCAGCTAACACAAACACTATTATTTCAAGTATACAGGTATGACACAGCAATTTTCTTTTCTTTGATAAAATTCCTCATGTGTTCCTAGGTTGCTCTGGGTCGACAAAGTAGATTTGCTGGTTGTAACTATGCTTTTTTTCTGGATGCCTAGTTGCCTCCTAGTGTGTAACACTCTCCTATGAGATAGCTAGGGCAACTTGTCTCTCTTTCACACCTCTCATCTTCTCCAAACCTGGCTCAGGTGTGTTTCGACAGAAAAAAAAATTCACACAGAGTACAGAAAAACTGGTCTAACCCTTTTGAGGCCAACATTTGGAAGTAGGATGCAAACCTCTCTGATGCATTTTACTTGTCAAAGCAAGTCAGGGGCTGACACAGATTCAAGAGGCAGGAAATGAGGAAGAGAAGAGCAGCGAGACCACATTGAAAAGGGCATGGGCTCATTAAAGGATGAAATATTTGGACCAATTTTGTTGTTAATAAACCATTTAGAGCAGATGTTCTTGCACAATGTAGTTCCCTTGCCAAGTAATATTTTCATATAAGAATAGCCTCTAAACAATGCCAATATCAGTCTTTCTGAAATAGTATAGTTAGTTAAAACATAATTAGTTAAAACATGTCTAATTTTATTAAAATTAAAATATGGCTTAAGTGTATCAAAATTAGAAGCCATCTTTAAAAGTCTAAAGACAATAGATGTGTGTCCATATTTCTTTGAGTGCCATAACAAATATTCTCTGATGTAGTCTCTTATACATCTGTAATGTGATCATTTTCTGCCCCTCAATAGAACCTATGCTTAAAGAACTGGCTTACTGCGATTAGGGTAATCATAAAATGAAATTTGATCCTAGCATCTGAAGGTCATTGTGCTTGTACTCTCTTCCACCTTCCACATTTTCCTGTTAATAATTTATTCAACTTTTAAGAATCAGTAGAGAAACTCCTACTTTCTGTTATTCTCCCAGAATGGAAAAAAAATCTCTCTTATTTGTACCAGCAGCACATTTATGACACCAGTCTCAAGAGGATTATAATTATAATTGCTTTAAAGTACACCTCTTTCCGAGAAGGTGACAAAATCTGTGAAAACAATAGCAATAGGTAAAGGGGAAAAAACACCTTTCATCTCTCTATTCTTCCTGATGTGTGGGACAGAATGAAGCATGTGACTCATGCTGATTAAATGTTGTGTAACTTAAATACTTCTCTCCTTTGACATGTGATGAAAACAAGTGAAGTGTTATATAATTTAACAACATTTTCTGCACAATTGAGAAAAACCAGAAGAGCAGTTTAAATAAGTGCTATTTACTTTCAAGTACCATTTTCTTCAAAATAAATCCAATAAATGGAGGATTTTTAAAATGCAACTGGCATGTTTATATGTTTATGAAATGCCTAAAGTAAATGCACAAACCCAAAACTTATTATTTTATTTGCTGCTAATTTAATCCTCATCACCTTTTAGGACTTTAATTTTATTTTTCACTTTAGTTGATGATAACAAGAGAATAGTTCTCCAAACCTTTAGACAATATTGCCTTAGTTGAGTTACTGCTCAGGAGCAGTCTTCGCCATATTTGTTAAGAATGCCAGTCATATGGATATCCCAAGGAGTTAACAGAATCTCTGATGTTAATCAATATAACAATTTACAGGTTTCGTTCTTTTTTCAAATGTTTAGTCTTTGTGAGGATGTATTTATGGGTGTCTGCTTGGAAAGTGACTAGATGAGCACGTGTGGTCGTGTATATGTGGAGGTCAGAGAACAACTTTGGGTGCCAGTCTATATCATTACTTGACACAGGGTACTTACTGTGCTCAACACTGTGAATATCAGCCTAGGTTGAACCATCTTCACAGCCCTAAACCTGAGAAAAAGATCATAATGTATATGAAAGAAGTACCACTTTGCCCACTAGCTTGCCACAGATTCAGCCCAGCATAAAGAATAACTACTTTTGTCAAATAGCATGTGACATTAAGTAACTAAAGGGAAAGAACAGAAAGAACTGATTACATGAAAACGTTGCTATCTTGAGAGAGTGGGGAGATGACTATGTGGTTAAGAGCACCTCTTGCTCTTGCGGAGGACCTGGTCTAGGTTTGGTTCTCAGGGTCTCTTCGCACTGCTCCGGCTTCTGCAGGCATGTGACATGTGCATAGAAGAAGAAGAACACTCATACCCTATGAACAAAATAGCAAAGTGAACAACAAAAACAAGTTTTAAAACTCGCATTTTGGAGATTATGTAGGTGCGCAAATTATAATTACCTATCAGTAATTCTGAATGATATTATAAACAAATCACCATAACTTAAACAACATTTAGATAGCAAGAATGGTTAAGAGATTGGTAGGTAAAGTGTCTACATTTAGAGTTTATGTAATGCTTAATTGTGGTGACTTTAGAAAAATTATTTGTATTCTCTATGCCACAAATTTATTATGTGTAAATTATAGGTGGGTTTCCTTGGTTATTGTAGAACTTAATTAAAGCAAAATATGTAAGGTACACTGATGTTTGGCTCAAAAATTAATGAATAAATCTATGTGAAAATGATTCATATGGAAAAAGCCAGTCTTCAACCATGTACTACTACTACAATATTGGAAACATCTTCTGGTTCAACTTGTTAGAAGGAAATAGAAATACAAGAGGCATAGAAGCGTTTACTTACATATTCTATACTTTGTAACCTTATGAATCATTTCCTTGATTTAGTGTCTACAAAGTGGCCTTCAGTATAGTCTAATAAAATATTATGAATTGACCAAGGTTCACTTCCTCAGTTAGCAGCAGAATAGCATGATTAGGGGAAAAACAATGTTTTGTCACACACGTTGAACACATACAATTGCCCAGGACTGTAACTAGGAAAATATATATAAATTAAAGATTAAATATAAATTTATTATTTATTGAATACATGAATGTTAAGTCATTGCTTTTACATGTGTGAATAAAATTATACCACCGTAGATTTTATTTCATTCTAAGTACTGATAGATAATATTTCCTCAGTAATCTTATTTATTATGTCATATTTGTATATGACATGTATATATGTATATGTGTTTACATACTTCAAAACAAAATGCTTCATTTTGACAACTTCATGCTATATTTTTATGTAAAACGCTTGTTGGAATAGATCATAACTCATTTATTTGCCTATCACTATGTGTCCAAATATAAATAATTTACTATGTGATTTAGTATAAAAATTAAAGGTATCTTTCAGTATTTCAATGTATATGGAACATATAATTCTTATAAAAAAGAGTTATTAAATTCAAATATTGTAAGTCTTCTATGTTACATTTTTTAATTTCATTATGGCTATATAAAATAATATATAATACAAAATTACCAAAGTTTTGCAAATTTTAGTTTTTGAAAACATGGAGAAATGAACTAGGATTATCCATGGTAATTTACAAATGGTAAATCAGAAGTCTAAGTAAAAAATTCATTTTTTTAAACAAAGTTTGTAAGACATAGACTTTATCAGACAATGAAATATGCTGACTTTGTTAATCATGTTTTTCCTTTATTGTTTGAAACAAACCATTTATAGACAATGACTGGATTGCCTTTGATTGTTGTGTTGCTACTGCTCAAGGTTGTAATGTGAAATCTGCCTGAGTCATTTTTTATGAACTTAATACTATAGCATACACATTGGTTGCTAGTGATTATGTTTTATAAAGATACACTGCTGAATAGAATGACATTTTGCAACTGGGGTGAATGTGAAAGTATTATATTATATAACTTAGCTGTTGAGTACTTCTTAGCTCCAAGGAATAACTTGGCTTTTTCTTCATTATCTTTGCAGCCAGATTTCAGTGCTATTTCTGGTACATAAGAGTCTCTAAAAGTATTTGATGCTAAGTGATAATGAATAAATACATGTTAATTTTCATCTGTTAAATCCTAAGAACATTCCAGAACTTCGATACTCCTGTTAAAGAAGAAAATGTATTCCAGTGATACATTTTGGTTTTTGCGATGACATTCCTAGAGATATAATTGGTAAATTAAGCCTAAATAAGAACATTTGGGCTTTCAATTCCTGCCTGACATGGATGTCTGCGACAATTTTTTTGCAATGTGTGAAGTGTCAAAATAGTGATGGTTCATCCACTTTCTCATTTTTCTCTCCCGAGTAACTAGCTTGACTATACAGGCAGATTCCCTAGCCCAAGAATTTCCAGGTGCATTTATTTGGCTAATGGCAGCTCTTAAAAGAAACATGAAAGAAAGCATCTAGAATGATAAGGACACTTGAGTGATGGGAGATCCTCTCAGGCAGCCTTCTTACTTGTTTAATTGTCTACAGGCCAAAAATTTCTCTCTTCTCTGAGTCTAGGAGTAAACATAGTTCTCTATTCTAGTGGTTTCATAAGACTCTATCTTCATCTTTGCAAACATTCTTTTGATAAGCTTTTACAATATTACTCATTCTTGCAATGGCTGATTGATCCTCAAAACAAAGTTGGAACCTTACTGCCTGGTAAGAACATTTAACATGAAGGATGACACAAGAAATATAATTTGAGTTTATCAAACACTTTCTCAATCTGGGACTATATTAAACACATTACATTTATTAGTTATTTAATCTTTATGATATCAAGCTAGATAGTGCTATTGATCACTCTGAATCTAAGCTCACAAGAGGGAATTGTCAAGAAGTATGAGCATTATCATTCAAAATACAGAATAAATTCATGATAGTTAGCATCTTTTAAGCATATCTTATTTTTTTAAAATTCCATTCTACACAAAATTTTCACATCATTACCACACAATCTGGGTAATACAATATTTTGTTTTTAAAAACTGAAATAATTAGGCATGGATTAGAAGGGACACTTGCCCACATTTCATAAGAATATAGAAGATTTGGATTTCAATAAAAGCATTGTGAATGTAGAGAAAATTTTATTCATAAAATTACAACTTTTGTGCTTTGTAAAACACATTTTATCAGAGTGAAATTTTCTTTCCAAATACTCTCTCTATAACCCATAACCCTTTCAATCATTACATTCCTAAAATTAAAGCTGAAGCATGTTTTATTTGTCTTTATTGAGAGGCTTGTAAAGCATTATTAACATGTATTGTTCACAATTTGTACAGTGCTCATTCTTAAACACGCTAGTCCACAGAAGTATCATGAGGTTGTTACTGTTTCCAAGTATGATTGCTGTTCATTGAGCTATATAGCTTAATATATATATATATATATATATATATATATATATATATATTCCTGTATGTATATTATGCTGCAATACAATTGTTGTTAAATTTTTTAAAACCATACTTAAGGAATTATATCACCTATGAAGAGTTCCTCTTTAAACTATAGTGGGCTGTTTCATTTTGTGCTGAGCAGTCAGTCCAGCAGCATTGCCTCCCCGGAGATCTTGAATCCTCACTTTTGCAGTCCTTTTGCTGTTTCCAGTGTCCAGACATTTGTAATCACTGAGCAGTCTCTTGACTTTTTGAGCAACAGATATATCCAAGGCTTGACCTTTTTGTAACCAGAAGGTCATGCTAAATTATCCGTGTGCTCTTTACCTCTTACTGGAACACTATATTGATCCTTCTGTATTTTCAGGTTAAAAGACTAATGTAACTCCGAATAGTTAGAGGCCCCTTAAACAGCTTCACAAATGCATTTCTGAGCTTTTCACAGTTGGTTTTTTTTTTATTTTAATTGTTCTCCTCTTTGTTTATACCACCTATTAATATTTTTAACATTGTAGGGGCTCCCATGTTTCTTAGTTCTTTACTTACAGTACTATAGAAGGGTTGCTATTTTATGATCACTTCATCTTGCTACTTGGGTTAGCAAAGAAGTCAATAACCTCATGGGTGAATCTGCTGAGTAATGTCAAAAGTTCACTGAGTTCATTTAATAAAGGAAGCATTAGTCATGAAAGGAACTGAAGACAGAGAGCCACAGAGTCATGTGGAACAAAAAGGATGTGATACTTTCTTTTACAAAATCATTTTCTGCACTTGAAAGGAAAGCCATTAACGATGGGATTTTAGGAAAATAGGATGCTTTTCATTACCCTAAATGTCACCTGTGAACAAAAAAAAAAGATGTTACAGATATCAAAGAAGAAATGGGATAGAAACAAACTGAGATTTAATTAAAATAGCCAAAGAAGCAACAGAGTAAGGGCGTGAATCTTCTATGAGCTTTCCAATCCACCATTTATTTCCTCATTCTCAGTGATTTATGTGCACAATTACAGTTCTCCTTCCTTACTATTCTTCTAGGGGCTACACTTATACTCTTATACTATTAACCTACTATTATAGGGGTTGTACTCATATACACTGCAAATGAGCTCAACATTTTCTATGTGATTCAATAGCATGCTAAAATTTCACATGTACCTAGTACTTAGCGCTAGATAAATACAGAAGCGCTAATAAAATAAAGGTTAAAATCAACCCATATTTATTAAATAAGAATGAGTTGCCCATCAAAATGCAATACCTACAGAATACAACATTTTTTCATTTAAACTTCACAAGTGTGCTCTGAGCTGTTATTATATCTATTTCCATTTTACAAATAAGTTCAAAGGTTTACTTGCTTTACTAGGATACCATAGCTAGTGAACAGGGCACCTGAGTACCAAAGTTAGCTTCTGCTGCCTTTGTAACCTGTGATCCTTTGCAGTATATTATCTATAATTCTGTCTAACAAGAAGTTGAGAGTAGTTAAAACCAAGTGCAGGATGCAGGAGTAATGAGATTTTTTTTCTCTCTGTGGGGTAGTCATATTACATGTAGACTAAGCATCTGAAGCTCCGTGACATTTCGTTGAGAACTGCTTTCGTAGATGGGAATTTTACTCAAAAGTGCTTTGATATTTGCTTTTACATTAAAGCAAACATACATTAAAGGAAGCAGGGCAAACCCTGCTTCAGCATGTGCTCTTAAAGAACTGTTAAACCTTAAGATATTGAATTGATACTGCCATATCCAGGATGAATTCATTCAATCTCATTTGCTGGAATCATGTTTCTTCTGGATGAAAATATGGCCAGTGGAACAAATAAGACTTGGATTTCTGTTATGAGACTTCAGTGAATCATTGGTTATATATGTGCTTTGAAAACTGATAAAATAATAGTATCAGTCTCTTTTCTACTAACATGCTGATTCCTTGCACTAAGATCATCAACTAGTTATACTTGGGAACCTTTGAAGAGAGTAGTATCATCATTACTCCTCTTCCATTTTGGTCAAATTTGCCATTAAAGGGAAAATTACCGAGTCTGCGTCACATTTAGACTGTAGGTAAGATTCTCTAAGCTTGTTGGTCTTTACTTCTTTTCCCTAATCAAAGCATATGTTTGGTGCTATATGATATTTATATTAGGTGCTCTGAGACACATTTCATATTTCCCACCTTCTATTCTTTATGAATAAATGTCAGTTTCTCATCATTGTTCTTCTTGGTTTGTCAGAGTTTGTCTGGCAACCAATATAGACGCCTGGTATGGCCTAAGAACAACAATCTTTGCCAGAAAAAAAATACATGTGCTTATATTAAAAACTGCTATATCCGGAAGATGCTTCTTTTCACAATTTTAGAAGACACTCTTTTCTCAGTTGCTTTGATAAAACTTGCTGCTGAAATAAACAGCATTTCAAGTTGTACTTTAATTTACTTGGAAAACAAAATCTCAGTATTATGTTTACATTCTTGATATTTATGGTATTATTAGGAAATATACAGTCATCTGCTTAAAGAGTCATAAAATATCACAGTTTTAAGATTTGCTTATACATAATAGTATACATAATAATCATTTTAAAAATCTTTCAGCATGTTAATGTTTTGTACTCTTTTCATTCTTACACTGTAGTTTCAAAAAGAACTACTGGGGCATAATTTCAAAAAAATAGTTTGTAAAAAATTGTCCTTAGTTGATATGATATCACAAAACCTGAGCATACAAGAATGAGTAACTTGCCTGCAGAAGCCAGGATTTTCTTCATAGAACGCACCTATCTAGGCAGCTACAGGGCCAATCATTGACATTGCTATCTGATTGTGGGACAATCCAACTTTTATGTCTTTAATCATAGATAAATCAATATTTTTTCTTGAATACAGGGATTTTCTTGATAAGTAAGTTACAAAGTTTATTTGCAATCTAAGTGGCTTGTGAGTAGTGGCAAATCACTAATGTTAGGCCTGTTATTTGACACGCAGGAGAAAACAATTCATGATTCGAGTCCACAGACTGGTATTTCCACAGTTATGTTTTCCTGGATCCACTTATTTAATATTTGTGGTATTATCATTCTTGAATATGTTTTCCCAGTTGGAAGGAACTACTGTCATCTGAGCATTATGTGTCTGATTTACCAATATAAGCTCCATGCAGCATCTTGCATAGGTTTGTTGATGTTCCATTAATTTCAGTGCTAGATAAGCTAAGTCTTTGTTGATAATCTGGGTGATAAGAGAGCTGGAAATAATCTCACCAAGAGGAATTGTGGATATTTTTAAATGAAAACTAGAAAATATTTGGAGTGTCTGTCAGAAGAAACAGTATCTGTACAAGATAACAGAGTAGAAAGATGAGGTTAAAGAATAGCATGGTAAGATGGAAGGAGCAGAGAGAGGCTTCAAAAGTTACCTAGAACCAATGCAAAACATTGGATTTATGATTTCTAGTTTTGTAACAAAGGGCTGCACAGCCAAGTTCTTTGTCTCAACTGCTCCCATAAGATGAGTGCATTACTGTTAAGATGACGGAAACGATGCAACAGTGATAAGATCCATTTGCACAATTCAGTGTCTCCCATCCCTAGTTTCTCTAAGAATTTTAGGACTTCTTAGTGATTATAGTAATTTTTATGTTCTTTAATGGAATTTCTAAGTAGATATCCTAGAAAAATAAGTGGAAAACCTTATTAGAGTTATTTTCACCCTGTTTAATTCAATTTTTCTACCTACAGCCTCACCACACTGAACACCATGGATCTTATCTGATCCCAGAAGTTAAGCATGGTTAGGCCTGGATAGTACATGGATGGGAGACCAACTAGGATTACTAGGTATTTGGGTGTAAGACCACCTAAAATTACCAGGTCTGATAGGCTTCAAACTAACTACTGGCTAACTAACTAAAATAAATCAGATATTCTCAAAACTTGATTTGTTTTAAGATGAGAACAAGACTTTCTGAATTATTGTATGTAAGGTGTGACAAAAGGATGTTGAATAATATGACACGATAATTAAATTAATTACGCTCTAAATTTCAACTTGCTGTCATTAAGAGTTTACGTACATTTGTCCTAATGTTATAATTTCTTTGATCCTCATGATCAGCTTGAACTTTCTTTTTCATCCATTACTCCTGGCCACTTATTAATTTGATACATCAAATGCCCTTAAATATAGTTTTAAATTTCCAAAGCCTTTGTCATAGATATGAATCATAAAAAAATTGTAATTTCTTCAAGTGGGTGTGTTTTTTTTTATTTCAGTTTGGAAAGCAGCGCATAGACAACCTCTTCAGTGACCTGCAGGATGGGAAATGCCTCCTAGACCTCCTGGAAGGCCTGACAGGACAAAAACTGGTAGGAACCTTCTTTCCTTCTTTCTTTCTTTCCTTCTTTCCTTCTTTCTTTCCTTCCTTCCTTCCTTCCTTCCTCCCTCCCTCCCTCTCTCCCTTCATTCTCTTTCTCCCTCACTCTCTTCCCTCGCTCCTTCTTGCTCTCTCTTTTCTTTCTCATGTGTATGTATGTGGGAGTGGATGCATGTTTTCATGTGGACATACAGACATGTGTGTGCATGTGTGTGTGTGAAGGCGAAAGGTTGACTTAAAATATCTGGCTCAGTCTCTCTCTGAGGCAAAGTCTCTCCCTTGAACCTAGACTTCATCAGTTCAGCTGGTCTATTTAGTCAGCTTTCTTCTGTGGTCCCTGTCTCTGTCTCCTGAGCCCTCGGATCACAGACAGGTTACCATACCTATTTGGCAACTATGTGTGTGCTAAGGATCCATACTCTGGCCCTCAAACTTGTACACTGAAAAATTTCCCCAGTCCAGGAAATTTATTGTGAAATTTACAGTAACCTCAATGAAGTGTCAGACCTCAAAGAATTAGTTTTATTTCAGTTATCTAATAAAATTCACCAATGTATTAGATAAACAAGACAGTCTTATTACTGAACTAAATCATATTATAAATTTCTTTTTTGGCATTGTCTATCTTATACAGAATAATATAGTAAAAAATTCAGCAATACATTCTGTTAATAAGCAATATTTGCCTTTACTTTTTAAAAATGCTTCTTAAGGACTAATTGTATAAAATTTTATGCATAATGACTTTAAACTTATCTTTGTGCTGTTTTATATTTTGCACATATTTTAAATGTACCTGTATTTATAAATAAAATTATTTTTAGTACAGCATAATAAAATGTTAGTATTTAGTCTGATATCCAAAAGCAAATGAGATGAAAATGTAATTTCCTTTTGAGAAATTTAACTTGTATAACTTTAGAACATCCCTATGAAGGACATAACATGGTAATACAATGTTATAGGTCACTAAAGTCATGGAAGAGTCTGAGTTCAGTTGATGAAAGTCTCATAATGGAGAAAATCTCTTAAATCATAATCTCTTGACTTAGAAATCTTTTTAGATGTCTATTATTCTTGTAAGCAGGGCTTAGGACGCCATTCTACCTACAGTCATCCACTCTGCGTGTCTAATGAGCCCTATTCAGTTACTGCTTTAATCTTATCTCTTTTCCCTTTACTATAGCTCTCCAGCATGCGCATTTAAGCATGTGCCTGCACATGAGCACGACCCCACACACAAGCCAAGGCTTTGTATGTACTATAGAAACTCTAGCTGTCTATCAAAGTTAGATCTGGCCAAAATCCTATCTCTGAGTTGCCTCCTGCAATTTTCCCACACCAAGCCAAGTTGGTCCCTGTTCGCTCAGTCATTGCCCAGAATTTTGCTTTGTTGTCTTGTTTACCTATTTTGCTTTGTGTGCGTCTTTGTGTTCTGACAGTCCTTGAAAAACATTGGCTTCTGCTTGCTATTGAAGGCTTTTTAGAACAAACTTCTAAAATTAATTTCTCCCTCTTAAATTCCATAGAATTCATTTTTTTTCTTTTAATTACTTAAAATAATATTTTGGTACGTATATGGAAGCATGGCTATGAAAATGATTTTCAAATATTGTAGCTATGCTGAAAAGCCATACTTTGTGCATTCATTTTTAATTAACTTCAATAATTATATAGGATTATAATGTTACTCTATTAACTCAAAGTGATACATTTTTCTGGTTTACTAACCCATTTGTCTTATTTTTGAGATTATAGTATAATTACATTTCACCCTTTTCTCCTTCTGATTCACTCATATACTCCTCTCTACTCTCTTTCAAGTGCATCACCTCCTATTTTCATTAGTTGTTTTTGCATGTATATACATAAATACATGTATGTTCCTTAAAATAATCTGGTCTGTATAATATTATTTATATGCATGTTATTTATATGCATATTTGATATATTTTTATGAAATTTAACTTGGGTTGATGACTTCCTAAAATAAAATATTCAAATTCTTTACATTTAAACTTTTGTCAAATAGCCAGTTGGAAGGGGCAGTGTAGGCTTAGTCTTAATTTCACTTTATGCATATATGATGTTTAAGTGTATATGCAGAACATGTGCATTTTTATAATGGTGATAAAGAAATTAGTGCCTGTGAGCATCCAGCTACTCTTGGTAATTATGTGTCAGTTCTGTTCATAAATAAAAAAATAAATAAATCTCACTGTCTTTCATAAACTGTTCTCATTCTCTGCACACTAATGATGACATTTTGCTGCTTTTCTGTAGAAAACATGTTTCTGTACCTTTGTTTTCTTGATGTTTGTGGTGGTAAATAGAAAAATACTAAAATGTAGGCTGTTATCACTTGGACATTCATGGGGTAAAATTTTCTAAGATATGAAAAGTGGAGATTTCTGTTAATGAGGCTATGCTTGGAGATGGAGGAAGTGAGGGAACAAGACATTTATGTCTTTTACAAAGGATACTAGTCAAGTCATCTTGACGAATAGAAGACTTAGGATAAATGTTGGAAGCTTATCCAGCCAGTTTAAAGAATAAGGTTCTCTAGGGTATGGAAGTCTTAAGAAGGTTGGGAAGACTCTTGGAAAGTACACGGTAAAATTAAAAGTACAAAAGTACATTATTTATTCTATACATACACAAAGTAAAGAAAAGGTAAGAAAAGAAATAAGAAAATTTTGACTGCATAGTCCCAGCCCAAATGTTAAAGCCTTGCCCCACTGATAATTTCTGTAAATACATATTAATTCTTTTAAGATTAGAATAATTACATATACAAGTTGTATGGAACCATTGGCATTGCAAGTTGCTTAATAATAATGTGAAGTACCTTGCATGTACTACCAACTCCATACAGCAAAAATCTGAAAATACTATATCAAAACTCCCCATCTAACGTCTTTACACACATTCCTATTTAAAGTTGTAGAACAGCTATTTTTATTAGCTCTGTTTTAACAGGTGAGACAACCGGAGAATGGGAAGAAGTTTCTCATGCTCACATAGTCCAAAAGTGCAAGAGCAAAAAGTTGAAACCAGGTTTTGGAGGTCATGACTTTTACTAAACAATAGCCTCCCTAAACTTAAAATGAGAGCTATATAAATCACTGGTTTCAGCAGCTGATTTGTTCTGACATTGTTTTTGAAGATATCAAGGAAAAGTTGTTAGTAGGAAATGACTTTCTGATATATTCCTGGAGATAGCTAATGAAAACTTGCTTTAAGGGAAATCCATCAAAAATAATAATTGTTATTAAATACAAGTATCATAACAATCGAATTTCTAAAACTTATCAGTTAGAAAAAATAAGGTGTTGTGTATTTTCATTAATTATGCAGATGCTATTATAAAATTAACAGATGGGATATAACTTTTGGGATAAACTAATTATAAACTAAGAAGCCTGGTTATTGAAATTTTGAATTCTAGTGACTAGGACAACTAGGTAGTAGTCAAAGAAATACTGTTCTTATTTAACATTACATATTTTGGTGATAATTTATTATTTGTGAATTTTATGCATTGTATTTTGAAAATATGCACCCTCTCCTTCCAACTCTGGCCATTAGCACCCTATCCATCCTCCTACACATTCCCAACTGACATTGAAAATCATTCTTTTTTTACATTTTTTTGGAGGGATGGGGTTTGAGACAGGATTTCTCTGTAGTCTTGAAGCCTGTCCTGGAACTAGCCCTTGTAGACTAGGCTGGCCTCGAACTCACAGGAATCCACCTGTCTCTGTCTCCCAAGTGCTGGGATTAAAGGCGTGCCCCACCTCTTCCTGTTTTGTTTTTGTTTCTTTTAAAACATTTCTTATTTTGCCATTGAGTCCAATTTCTGTTGCCAAGCTCGTATTGGTAGTGGGATCTGCCCTAGTGTGCAGCTAGTCTACCAAGAATCACATCATTAATGGAAACTGACTTTTCTTCTCCCTGTTTTTATCAGATAGCAATAACTCTGCAGATGGTTTTGGGATTTTATACCCACCACCTTCCTACTCTATATTGAGATCTTGTCTTGAACAGATCTTCTTGTCCCAATCACACATGTTTGTTTCAATGTGCATCCAACATGCTATGTAGGGAAAACATTTTTTTTTTTGTCATCAAAAACCTCTGGCTCTTATGACTAAGAATATCCCTAGGACTTGGAGTAAGGGATATAATAAGTATGTCCCATTCAGTGCTAAACATTTCAGAGACTCTCGTTTTCTGAATGCTCACTGAACATTTTGTGTGGAATAATTTGTATTTGACAATTCTGTACCTTATTATGATTTATCTGACAATGTATTTTTGATCAGACTCACCTCCATTTTCATCTCCTATGTCCCTCCCTCTATTATTCAACCTGTTATTCTTTTCTATTACCCCCCTTTCTTTTATGACTGAGTTAAATAAGGGTCGCTTGTTTGAGCTTGTATAAGTGGGCTAGTTAGTGAGTAGAGTGTGGGCAGTCCAAGAAACTCACATCTCCTTCAAACTTTTCTAAAACTTACTTTTCTATCTCACTGCTTACTTTCCTTATAGATTTTGTTAATGTTTTCCATCCTTGATGCTATTATAACAATATACACTGAGCTAAAAAAAAGTGAAGGCACAATCATTCCAAATTGTACTGTGTAAAGGGAAAATATGTGCTTTCTTTCCCAGGAGGTGGATTCTTTATGCTAAAGATGTGCTATGCCAAGGACAAATCCCAAAGCCTGAAGACTATATATATATATATATATATATATATATATATATATATATTTCACAGTATGTGTTCATTTAAATGTAAAATATTCAAGCTTAAAAGTGAAATTTATATTGGTCTTTTCAGGTAGATTTTTTTTTCTCTCTTTGTTCTCTAGTAAACACCATTTCTCTCTCTCTCTTTTTTTTAGCCAAAAGAAAAAGGATCTACAAGAGTTCATGCTCTGAACAATGTCAACAAGGCACTGCAGGTCTTACAGAAAAATAATGTAAGTGGTGACCTGAACAGGGTCTGAACACCAGGAAACAGCATGTTTAATGTTTGAGAAAGGGCTTTGGCCCAAATGTAGATAAGGCTTCTTAAGCTCTCTTGTAAATCGCAGAGGCTCTTATTCAGAGCCCCTGTGCTAGTTCCTTTGTATGTGCTTGCAGCTAATGTAATTCTGGAAGCCAATGAACACAATCATAGAGGACAGAGAAAGGTGAAACCTGTGCCTGCTATGACTTTCATGTTGTTTCTATATGTTACTTGATGTAGCTGTTTTAATAGACTGACTGAATCCTTCATGTAGCAGTATTCTGTAAAACAAAGAGACATGGATTCCTGAATGGTATGCCATGTTTTCAGTTCTACTGCTAACATACTTAGTGCGATTCAAGCTAATATTTGTGACACTAAACACACATTGAAAATAAAAGTTTAACAAAGAAACAACTACTGTGAAGGGGAAGAATTGTTTGGTTTAGTATACTTGGATGAAAATATATATGATGTACTAGAAAAAAATAAACAATCATAACTAAATGAGTGATCAGGAGAGAGGAGATCTAGTCTCCTCAGAGAAAGACTGAACTAAAGTTTACATCATGACCTTGCAGGGAGATAGTTTTCCTTTCATATTAACTTCTACAAACTTTCTTATAGACCAATAGGTCTATAAGGCACTTTTGGTATATTTCTGACTATATCCAACACTCTTTAAAGTGTAATTTCAAAAATATTTACCATATATTCTTAAAATAACTGCAATACATAATAGATTTTTAATATTGTACATTCTTGCATGTATTTCTCAACTCGTCTAGTCATAGTAGGCTAACATAAAGGATATAAAATTGGAAACTGTAAAGTAACAGGTTGAATTTATGAATGTACGGTCATTGTCACGTTTAACATATGAAAGTTATCTTATTGAAACTTTACAAACATGATTGCTTTCCAGCTTCAAATTTTCGGTTTTTCTGATATTAGACTAAAATGACCTAATGGAAATAACAATTTTTCTAGCATATTAGGTAAAAAGAGAAGTTCTTTCAAAAGTAAATACTGGAATGAATATAGATAAAATCTATTGAAAGAGTATCTAAAAAAACTGCTGTTTTGCTGAAGAGAATTCAAACAAATAACAAAAACACAGTATTATAGAAATCTTCTAAGTCTATAAATAAATCTTAATCATAATAGATTTTATTTAAAGTAATAGAATAATCATTTTAATAGTAACATATTTAATGTTAAACGAAGTATAAGAATAATATAAATACTTTGAATATTTAGAATAGTTATTTCATTTCTCCTCATGCTCCAAAGCATAGTAGACAGATATACAAAATAGCATTCACTTTCTATAAATTCTCCTTATAAAGTTGAGTATAAAAACACAACAGTTTAATAATTTTGTTTAATTATTCCGAGCTCAAATCTGTGCTGTCCTCCAGGCATTAAGAAAGTTCTATCTTTGCCATTATCAGTAATGTTATTCTTTAATGCTCTAGAATGTCCAGAGACCAATAGATATATCTGGTGCTATTTATAGTTAGAAAAACAATTAAGAAAACCTTTAATCTATAGTCTGTTGTGAGAACCACTAGCATAATGATCATAAAAGTCTAAGTTATCTTGTGAAGCCAAATGCAGTAATTACTGTCCTGAAACAGAAGACACATTCTGTACTGACTGGATATTTTTGTGTGTGTCAACTTGAAACAAGCTAGAATCACAGAGAGGAAGGAGTCTCAGCTGAGGAAATGCCTCCTTCTGTAAAATCCAGCTGTAAGGCATTTTCTCATTTAATGATCAATGAATGGGGGAGCACCCAGCATACTGTGGGTGGGGCTATTTCTGAGCTGGTGATTCTGGGTCATATAAGAAGGCAGGCTGAACAAGCCATGGGAAGCAAGCCAGTAAGCAGCTTCCCATGATGTCCTCTGCATTAGCTCATGCCTACCAGGATCCTGCTCTGTTTGAGTTCCTGTCCTGACTTCTTTCATTGATGAACAGCAATGCTGAAGTGTAAGCCTAGTAAACTCTTTCCTCCCCAACTTGTTTTTGGTTATGGTGTTTCATTACAGCAATAGAAACTCAAAGTAGAACACATCCAAACCCAAAGTTCAAAAGACTATAACTGAGGATTAGTTCCATAAACGGGCACCATTGAAGGACTTAACCATGGATAGTGATGCATTAAGTGGCTAGTTGAATAAAAACACTTACTTTCTCTGAACTATAAAAGAAAATTGCTAACTTGATGAAAGGTGTAGCTTTAGTAGAGTACCATGAGATAGATGTGCAACACAATATGTATATATATATATATATATATATATATATATATATATATATATATTCTCAAACAATGACCTGGTGACTTGAATCTTCTCTAACCACCTCATTAATATCCTTCCAGTGTTGTTGATTGGATAATTGCCAACATGAATATGTGTTGTGTTTGTGGGGAGGAGGCTATATAAAATCACAGGCAGTGGACTTATCTCATAGAAAGAAAATAACAGGTTAGGTGGGTTTGGGTGTAAACAGGGCAGCATACAGTGTATGAACCATCCTAGTTGTTCTTACTCTGTTGTTCTGGGTGAGTCTTGAAACCGATACTAAAAATCCTTATGTTGTCCATTGTCTCGCATTGCTGAGCAAATAAGGAAGTCATTCTCTTTTGAGACCATGCTACTTCCATGTGCTGACAGGAAGCAGAGATGGTTTATCTTTACAATATCAACCAGGTAACAACATACACATCCCCCTGGGGCAGAAAAAGGTTAGAGAGTCATGGTCATTTCTAATGCTTCAAGCTAAACCAGTTCTTGTTTCCTCTTTTTCTATAACTTCGTTTAAAAAAAATTATTTACTGACCATTTCATAGGTGAATAATATATTTACATCATTCCTCCCTTTTTTTCCATCCTTCAATTCCTTCTGCGTCCCCCACTTCCTCTCAAATCCACGTCCTTCTATTTTTTTAAAATATTATTATTACAAATGCACAGATACACACACAAATACACACACACACACAGAGAGAGAGAGAGAGAGAGAGAGAGAGAGAGAGAGAGGATGTGGGGGGATTGGATAACTTACCAGGTAGTTTGTCCCCGAAGAAGACTAATTTTTCCTCTCTCAGTAGCTGTATTAGTTAAAGTTTCTATTGTTGTGAAGAGACATCATGACCATGACAACTCTTATAAAGGAAAACATTTATTTGAGATGCACGTTACAGTTTCAGAGGTTTAGTCCATTACCATCATAGAAGGGAGCATCATGTCTGGGAGTATGGTGGAATGCAGGCAGACCAGATGTGTTGCTGGGGATTTCTACATCATGATCTAAAAGGCAACAGGATGTGAACTGTCTCCTTGGGTGTGGCTTGACCATGTATGAGACCCCAAAGCCTGCGTTCTGAATGACACACTTCCCCCACCAAGGCTACATCCTCTCTACAAAAGCACACCTTTTAATAGTGCCCCTCTCCATGGGAGACATTTTCTTTCAAAACAACACTGCAGCCAGTATATTGCCTGTAGCTTTTGATCCTGCATTGACATTGGCATGTCAACTGATGGCGTCATTTTCAGGTCTTATTTACAAAGCATAACCTGGCCTTACCACAGATACTAGTACTGAAGGAGGTGTGGCCAGAGTGAAAGAGATCTGAAGATGAGAATAGAGACACAGGTGTTCTGAAGGAAGAAACGGGAAGAAAGGGAAAACTTTAAGTGGTATTGAGGAGGGGCAGCAGCTCATTCCTGTTCTTTTATCCCCACTTGAATTCTGCTCATATCTTGTCTTCATAGAACATGCACACCACTTTATGGTCTGATTTTATTTTTATGTGGCAGTGGTTTTATCATGACATTATCTCTGCTATCACTGGTTTAGTTTAGAAAAACCATGTATTGGGAAGAAATCACTTCTAAGTCCAGTGATACCATCATTACAATATTTGCTGAGAGCAAAGCTAATTTGTTTTTCTTTCTTTCTTTTTTTATTGATTTTTATTGAGCTTTACATTTTTCTCTGCTCCCATGCCTGCCTATTTTTTTGTAATAAAGTTGGGCTGGCTATGGTACTGAGAAACAAAGAAAGGATAGTACAAATTCCAAATTCCCGCGGAATAGGGTGACACTATGAAATCACTTTGTTATCTCACCAGGTCTAGATTTTACAAAATTATCTAGAGCCTCTATTTGTTTGTGGCTTTTTTAAGGGGTAGAGAACAAATTTCCAATGAGAGGGAACATTTTTCTCGTATCAATTCTATCACTTCAAAACTATTTTTTTTGTGTGTGAGCACTGTTTTAGGAGAACTTAGAAGGCAGTTCTATGGTATTTTCGGCCTTTTTTCTCTCAGATAAGATTATTTAATGTGTAGTTTAAATTTTCTGTGGTTGGAAGACTCCTAAATGTGTAAAAGGCTTGTGGCACATAAATGAGCACCTGAGTTTGGATTGCCAATGTGCACATAAACGCCAGCCATGTAGGTAGAAGCCTCTAATGCTGGCACTGTGAAGAAAACCACAACTGTTGTGCTATAGCTATGCCATGTCCTGAAGACTGTGCTCCTCCCTAACATTTAAATCTTACACTCCTTCAATATCTTGTTCAATATATTCCATGATGCTTGGACAGGTTGATATTTAGGGCTAAAATCAAAATCAATTATTCTTAGCACTTTGTCAGTTGTGAATCTCTTGCATTAACTGCTACAAACTGCAAACAAGACAAGCTTCTCTGAGAAATGCTGAGAGGAGAACCGGTCTTTCAGCACAAACTTAAATATTTACAAGGCAGTTTGATAACATGACCATTTGGCAAAACAAAGTTGGTTATATGGCCTTGCTGGCCAGGGCATGTGACCAGGTCCAATAATACCAAGGGTGACTTCCCTTCTTCAAAGTGGGTGTCTGATAAATAACACTCCTGCCACCTTTCAACAAGTGGCTATAGCTAGTCTGGGAACTGGATTTATAGCATGGAGAGAACACAGCTGCAAGGATCATTGGTCGCTTTTCTCCCGCAGCTGCCTGCATAGCTTCTTTGGGCACTGTGGAAATGAGCCAGCAGGGAGGAAGTTTCCATCTCAGCTCCAGCATGATATCTGTATGTTCAACGATAAAAGTGTGTTGTGTCTTTAGAAACAGGCTCTTACCATAAAACTCTGCTGGGTATCCAATGTAACTAGCTATATCTTGTAGTTTGTGGGGGCCTAATGGGAATTGCTTCACAAACAGCACACAGAGAAATAGCCTACACCTGACACTGACGTTTTAACTTAATAATCCTTAGCTTCTGGAATCTGCATTTTTCCATCCATACAAAATCCCCCCTTTCATACTTCTTAAAATTAATTTTAGTCATGTTATAAAGTAATATGTTTTGATGTGACTTCTTTATAAACCATAATTTGAACATTTTCTTCAGGCCACCAACCAACTGTGCTCTGTCATCTCCCTGGCATTTCCAAATTTTATAGTTAAGATTTTTTTTAGAAAGGTATTATTTCTATGACTACATTTTCTTTTTTTTTCTATGCACACTGAGGGTTTTGTTCAGCTATTCAGAGGAATGAATATATATCATATTCATGGAAATGAGTGGAATTGGAAATTATTATACTAAGCAAATAAGTGAAAAACAAACATTACAAGTTTTCTGTCATACACACAATGCCTCTATCTATCTATCTATCTATCTATCCATCTACCTACCTACCTACCTGTTGATCTCTCTGTGTATACAATCATCAGTCTTTATATTATCTGTACATATGAAAATATAAGTGATATTATTAGGGGAAATTATATATAAAATGGAGGAAGGGAGCCAGGAGGTGGTGGCACATGCCTACTATTCCAGCATTCAGGACAGAGGCAGTTGTATCTCTGAGTTCCAATCTCATCTACAGAGCAAGTTCCAGGATAGTCCGGGACACACAGAGAAATCCTAGAGGAAGGGGGTGACAAGAAAGGATGATAGGAACAGCAGCAGCAACAGTAACAACAACAACAACAACAAAATTCAAGAAAGGAAACTATCACAATACATTCTTCTACTTGGAATACATACAAGAATATAACATAAGACAGAAATGAAGCTATTGTGGGGGGTGTACATTCTGAAACATGTAGGGAAACAGAGAGACAAGAGGTTATATATTAGAAAATCCAACATTTAACTTGTAGACAATGTTACAAAGAGGCTCACACTGAATTGTACATTTTCTTTTTTTAATTGAATTTATTGAGCAATACATTTTTCTCCCCTCCCCTCCCTTCTTCTCTCCTCCCCTTCAACCCTCTCCCAGGGTCTTTCAGGGTCCCTGTACTCCCAGTTTACTCAGGAAATCTTGTCTTTTTCTACTTCCCATGTAGATTATATCCATGTACATCTCTCTTAGAGTCCCCATTGTTGTCTAGGTTCACTGGAATTGTGAAATGTAGGTTAATTTTCTTTGTTTTCTGTCTAAAGGACTTTTGAGTGAGTATATATGATATTTGTCTTTCTGGATCTGGGTTACCTCACTCAATATGATGTTCTCTAGATCTGTCTATTTACCTCCAAATTTCAAGATGTCATTATTTTCAAACCTCATAATAGGTCTTCAAAAGACTTGCTCATTAGAAATGCTGATTTCCCATATTCCGGAAGAAACCAGTACTGTTAGCTCTGTGAAAATACTAACTGTTGTCTATTTGTCAAATGCTTCAATGATTTGTATCCACATCATCATCATCATCATCTGTGAAATATTCCAAAATATTCTTTTGTAAAACAGAACAATGCACAACAAATACATATCTCAATTTTAAATTCATAGTCCAATGCATTGTAATATTGTTACTCTTAAGCTGAAGAATGCTTTAATTTAAAAGAATTTGAAGAATTAGATAATATGAGTTTGCTAGTCTTACTAAATAACTTAGACTTTAACTTTTGCAGTGAGAGGAAGACAACTTTTTCAAGTATATTTATACCTAACCTGAGGTACTTGTTTATCAGTGATACTTTCATATGAAGGTTTTGTGTAATAATACTTATACACTTACAAATAGCATTACAAATTTTAGATTTTATTTAACTTAATGTTAATAATGCTTTTTAAAATTGTATGGCCAAAATTGCAAGGCTTGGAAAGGAAAGGTTATATATGCTTGCTTTTAGAAAAGTAACATAATATATTAACACATATGAAATGTATATTGCATAAAAGAATTCAATTTAAGTAATACTGCATGGAAAATTATATACATTTTACTTTATTCTGTAATGTAAAATCATTAATGAGGAAAATATGTGCTTTCTCAAGTGTTACTCTCTAGTGTCAAACTATAAAATAAACTTAATTATGTTTAGTTATAATACCTACTTTGCCAAAAAGTGTAGATTACATTTTGTAGTCTCCTAGGCTTCCTGAATTGATACTTTCATCTTGATTTGTTTCTTTTAAATTGCTGGTTTGTTTTGTTGAGACAATGTTGCTCTGTGTAGCAGTCCAGGCAGTCTTAGAACTCCCTCTGTAGACCAGGCTGGCCTCAATCTCAGAGATCTGCCTGCCTCTGCCCCTTTAGTACTGGGTTTAAAGGCATACACCACAATTGACTGAATGTTTGTTTTAACATATATCATCCTTTCAGGTGTTTATGTTTGCTCAAGGTTATAGGACGTAAAACAAACAGACAAAATATCCTACTTCATTGTTAAATATGATGTAAGCAATATATGAAAACATAGCTTCATTAAAGTATTGTCCTATGTTACAACACTGAGATCAAAATGTTTAAATTATAGAAAGTCATTTCATTTGTTTGAAGCCACTATTATTTTAACATATCTTAGTCCATATATGTGGTATATAATAGCTGGTAAAAGTTATAGAATGAATGACTTCATAAAATTTAAACCATTGGAAATAGGGAAAGAGAACAGTAAAATGGCTCACGGGGTAAAGGTTGTTTGTTGCCAAGATCAGTGACCTAAATTTGATCCACAGGATCCACATGGTTGAAGGAGAAGACAATCTGTTAAAACTTGTCTTCTACACATACATTGTACATGCATACAAAATAAATTAACAAAAATTTTTATAAGTCAATATTAAAATGATACAAACAAAGCAGGGATTGAGGAAAACTTGGTTTCATGGACAGGTATACAATCACAGTATTTTTCCCTTTTATTTTATATATATATATATATATATATATATATATATATATTAGACTATTCATCATTCAATTATAAAATATACATTACATGCATGTCTCAGTGGAAGAAGAGAGCGGTGATTTATGTCATAGTTCTTGAAATTTTAAATAGTTTAAATCTTAATTTTTTTTAGAAAAGCACAATACTGCAAGGCAGTGAAGCCACATTGAATTTTCTCTAGTTTCAGATTTAAATGCATTGTATTTAGAAGGATTATGTAAATCCTTGAGACAAATTCACTTAACTATAGATAAGTATGTTTAACTACATGTTAATAATTTATAAAACTCTTAGGATGTTTATAAAGGAAACCTGGATCATTAGTATGGTGGAAGAAACTTAGTAGGTTATTTACTATTCGTGATAAATAAATATATGGATGTGAAATACAAATAAATGATGAAAGTATACTCATAAAAGGTAGCTACTAGAATAGTCATTTATCTAATAAAATCCAATCCATGGTAGGTTGTAAGTCATTAGTCACTGTTTAAGAGTGTCAAGATTCTGAATGTATACTCAAACTTTTAAAATGACATTAAATATTCTCTTGCTGGAGAGATGGCTCAGAGGTTAAGAGCATTGCTTGCTCTTCCAAAGGTCCTGAGTTCAATTCCCAGCAACCACATGGTGGCTCACAACCATCTGGAATGAGGTCTGGTGCCCTCTTCTGGCCTGCAGGCATACACACAGATAGAATACTGTATACATAATAAATAAATAAATATTAAAAAAAAAAAAAATGTGCTCATTTTTAGGTGCAATTATTTTATAAAATTTACTTTGTAGTAATTTTGGAATAGCCCCATTCAAATAGCAAGACTGAAGAGCGACAAAATAGTTTGTGTTTATTTCTTTTCCCTTCATAATTCGTATCTTTTATTCGGGTATTATACAGAAAAACTAAGGAATACAAGTATCTACACCTGCAAATAAATGTGAATTGCAGAAAAGATCTGAGAAAGCCACATATCTTGAAAACATACTCTGAGAATTTTTTTTTATTTTCTGTTGGCTAAGTGGTATGGATTAGTTGTCATTAGGGTTTGCAGCTATGAAACATCCATGTCATTGCTGGCCCAAAATGCATAAACATTTTATTTGTAAACTGTCACTTTCCTTACTGAATGAACTGTAACTTTAACTTCCAAGTTAAAACTGTAAAAGAGTTAAAAACATAAATAATGGAAAGTTTCACCATCTCTCCTCCATTGCCTAGAATAAAAATGCATGACAAAATGAATTAGTGTATTCAGTCATAGAATTATTCTCATCGATCATACTCACATATACACACACACATACATCCTAGTATTTATTATAAGAATATCACTCACTTTTACCCATTCCTCCTCTCTTTTTGATGATTTGCTCTAATTTTTATTCCTCAACTTGATTTTTTAAAACTAGGTTCTTCTTTCGTACAATATATCCCAACCACAGTTTCCCCTCCCTCCACTTCTAGCTCCACCTCCAGCACCTTCCCATTCACCCAGATCCACTCCCTCTCTGCTTCCTCTGCAGAAAGGAGGGGATCTCCAAGAGATGACTTCCAGACAGGACAACAGAAGATACAATAAGACAAGGCAAAACTCCTCATTTTGAGACTGGAAAGTCAACTCGCTATGAAGAAAAGTGTCCCAAGCACAGGATAAAGAGTCAGAGATCTGCCCATGTCCACTTTTAGGATTCTCACAAGGGTAGCAAACAAAGAGCCACAACATACACAAAGGACCTAGTGCAGATCCATGCAGGCCCCATGCGTGCCCCTTCAGTCTCTGTGAGCCCATGTGACTCCTGCTTAGCTGATTTGGTGGGACATGTTCTCCTGGTGTCTTACATTTCCTATCACTCCTACACAGTATTTCCTGCTCCTATTTTCACTCATCCATTATCCAATTGAGATTTCCAATTTAGACGCTCTATCCACATATCTGGCTGTGAGGCTCTGTTGCCATCAGTTGCTGGAGGAAGCCTCTTTGATAACTATAAGAAGAGGCACAAATCTATTACTATAGAAGAACGTCATTAGGAATCATTTCATGACTTTTTTTTGCCACTTGCGTTTGGTTCTACCATAAGTCTCTGGGCAATTCAGTCTCTGGTTCCTGGTCATACAGGTAGTGTAGGACATGGCCTTCTTCTCTTATTGTGGACAAGTTAAAGCAAAAGTTGATTGGCCACTTGCCCTTGTTCTGTGCCACCATATCTTTCAGGCAGAGCAGATTGTAGGTGGAGAATTGTGTGCCGGGGTTGGTGTCGAGGTATGTAGTTCCATAGCCTGCAGAGTACCTTCTTGCGATGAGACTAGAATGTAGAGGTGAATGTTACAAGCTTGCCCTGCTTGATTTCTCTATGGTCAGTGAGCTCAGTGGAAGTTGTCCTCAGCAACTGCTGTCAGTTTTCAGAGGATAACTTTTTTCCTAGCATCAGACTGGGTTGTTTACGCATCTCCATAGGACCTCTTTGGCCAACAAGAAAAGACAGTCCCACCACTAGTTGCCTTTTCTGACTACAAACGATGACCAGTTCAGACTCCCTACCCTCTATTGTGCGGAGTCCTCACTAGAGTCACCCTCATAGATTGCAGGAGTTTCTGCTGCACTAGGTTTCCATACCACCCCCTCAACTGCTCCTAATTCCAACAGTCCTAGTGACTTCTCATCACACCTATAGATCAATGAATCTCTTAACGCTTAGGAAAGAAACTTTTGTTTGCAGTCCATTTCAGTTAATATAGAGATCCACAACCGGTCAAGGTGCAGAGAACAAAGAGATTGGAAAGTACTCAGCCTTAAAGCAGTCATCTGGATCATGCCCCCTCTTCCTGATGCTCGGGGATCTTTGTTAAAGAGGAGGAGGAATGATTTTAAGAGCCATAAAGAATAAATGACTCCAAGGAAACAATATTTTCTTGCATTGTTTACTGCAGTGCTACATTGCAATGCCAAAGCAGTTGCAAATATGAATTCTCAGCCATACAGAGAGTTAAGCTTAAGCCAGACAAAATTCCAACATGGAGGGGGAGTTGAGCAAGAAGTCCCACCCATATCTGAGTTCCACCCATACTGATAGTGCTTGGAGAGGCAAAATCAGTTTTCTTTAAATCGTAGCCTCTGGCATGTTTATCATACTCCAGTGAAGGCCACATACCCAAGAGTATATGGAAGCAGAAGTTGGACATAATGGCCTTCATTTTAAAATAGAAAAGGACACAAATGGGTAGGGTTTGAAGAATGTGATGGATCTGAAAGAATTATGGGAAGACGCTGACTATTATTAAATATATTATTAAATATTTATTATTAATAATATTAAATACATTTAAATAATATTAAACACTAAATAATTATTAAATATTAAATGTATCTATAGTATATATAGTAAACATATTTTATAAATGCATGTGAAAATGCACACAAAAATCTACACACAGAAAAATATATATACACGTACTTTAATATAATGAAAACTATCATTATACTTGGTATTGAAGTGATATAGGCCACAATATTTATCCATGCAGAGTTTAAACTAACACAAAAGAAAACCTGCTAAGATCATAGCAGCATGCAAATATCTAACAACGAGGGTTGGATAGCTGTTTTATAAAATATCTAAAATATTAAATGCAGTGTAATTATTAAAATGAATAAATAATGGGGATTACTGTTTACAAAAATCATTTTATCTACATATGATCTCTTATTTGTTTAAGCCTTGTGGATTTTTGTCTATGAAAATTGCTTATATCATATAAAAGGATGTTCGTCTTACTTTCTTTTCTATTACTGTGAGGAGACATCATAACAAAGGCATTGTTTTTTTTTTTTTTTTTGGTTTTTCGAGACAGGGTTTCTCTGTGGTTTTGGAGCCTGTCCTGGAACTAGCTCTTGTAGACCAGGCTGGTCTCGAACTCACAAAGAACCGCCTGCCTCTGCCTCCCAAGTGCTGGGATTAAAGGCATGCGCCACCACAGCCCGGCAAAGGCATTGTTTTTAAATAATAAGTTAGAGCCTTGCTTCTATTTTCCAGAGGGTGAGTCTAGGACCATCATGATGGGAAGCATGGCAGCAGGTTCACAGCAGGCAGACAGGCATCAGGCAGGCACAGAAATAGAGCAGCTGCAGAAAGCTTACATATTATTTATAAGAGAGTGGCAGAGAGAATGAGACTGGGCCTTGTGTATGCTTTTGAAACCTCAAAAGCAACTCCCAGTGACAAGCCTCCTCCTGCAAGGCCATACTTCCTAATCTTTCCCCAAACAGTTTCCACACACTAAGGACCAAGCATTCAAATGTATGAGCCTATGGGGTTAATAATGCATGCGCCTATGGAGTTAATTCTCATGCAAACTATCACAATGATCATAGATGTCAAGAAAAAGCACAAGTTTGTTGATCATATTAGGATAAAGTGAGAAGAAAGAGGGATAAGCAAAAATAGAACCATTAACTCACGATAATTAGGAAAGAAACTTAATATGTCATTCAGGCACTTGTGCAAATAAAATGTTTGAATGTATAAATAAATAATAGCTTAAAATTTAAAATATTCAATTTTATTTGATATTAGGAACAAAAATATAAAAATATGCTTATCAATAGAATCTTATATAAAGTTGCAATGTATATATATATATATATATCATGTGATGTTCAAATCAAATTAAATACAACTCTTCAAATACCACATATTTCTGGTGAAAAATTCCAAAATCTTTTGTTCTACCATTTTGAAATGTTCACAACATTATTGTTGCCTATAGTCACCCTATCATGCAAATTGTATGACAGAAATTTTTGCTTCTATTATACTGTAACTTACTGACCCTTAATTAGCCTTTTCCCAGCACAACCTTTCTAATTCCTGTGCTCCGACTATACTGTGACCCACATTCTAGTCTCAACATCAATATAAATCAACTTTTGGAGATTTTGCAAAGGAGCTCTACCAAACAGTGCTTGACATTCTGTGCTTGCTTTATTTGAGATTACATAGCTAAATGCAGTTCCAACCATTTTATTAGAAATGAAAGAATTTAAACTTTTCAATGACTGAATAAAAATGCATTGGGTATATGTACCACATTTTTCCTTGGTATATTAGGTTTTAGACACAAAGGCTGATTTCATTGGAACAATCCTGTCTCTCTGTCTCCCAAGAATATGAGATTATATACATATACCACAAGGCCCAAATTTATGTGCTTAATTTTCTTTAGCTCATGTTTTGCTTAATTTTAATTAATAAGCTTGGAACATAAAAGATAAGTGACATAGTATGTCTTGATGGTGTGTTTTGTGTTGTTATAAGAAATTTCGCATAACTGGTCACTTACCAAAATGTTTATTAACAACTATTACTACTACAGGTCAAAAGGCATGATGTTAGCATGGAAGATAGAATCACATGTTAGAAATCTGTGTGTGTGTGTGTGTGTGTGTGTGTGTGTGTGTGTGTGTGCATGCGTGTGTGTGTGAGTGTGTGTGTGAGTGTGTGTGTGTGTATTTTTGTGTATTTGTGTGTGAGGGAGAGAGAGAGAGAGAGAGAGAGAGAGAGAGAGAGAGAGAGAGAGAGAGAGAGGAGAGAGCTTGGTTATATACCAAGGAATGAAAACAAAAATACAAACTGAGAAAACCAAAATTATATTATAGTAACTTTTATGGAAACTAATCTAGGTCCTTGCTATACATGTCTTTATACATGAAAACCTATTTCTTCTAAAGTTGATTCCCTCAACAACTTGAAATTCTTTCACCAAGTCCCACTTTTATGTTTCTCCATCTCTCAGTTCTTTACAAAGGGATCTAAGCTGTCACCATATGCAACCCTTGAGGACAAACAAAATTTACTATGAAAAGTAAAACACATATTTTGTTTCCCAAATCAGTCCTCTGAAGAGACAAGATAGTCACCTATTAGCTACAATTGCTTTTATAAGAGTTGTAATATTTTTCTAAAGCAAGAGATTTCAGACAAATATTTTCATCCAAAATCGTCATATCAGAATTTCTTTCTTTCTTTCTTTCTTCCTTCCTTCCTTCCTTCCTTCCTTCTTTCCTTTCCTTCTTTTTTTTTAAAGACAGAGTTTCTCTTTGTAGCCTCCACTATCCTGAGACTTGTTCTGTAAACCAGGTTGGCATCGATCTAATAGATATTTTCCTGCCTCTGCTTCTGAGTGCTAGGATTAAAGTAGTGCACCATGACTTCCAGGCCAGATTTTCTTTTATACTAAATAGAAATACTGCTGATTCTTCTTATTTTATTTTTATGTGTTTTGTTTCTAAGTTTCAACTTGATTTGATACTAGTCAGCATGTCATAATTTCATGCATCCTTTTGTGAATTATTACTATTATCCATTTTATTTGGAGAACTCTGATTGGTCTCTTTAATGTGCAGTGGTACATTCATATGTTAATGCTTTCATTATCCAGTTCCTAGGTACTTATTTAATATGGAAAATGAACTTAAAAATGCATTTCATTTCATTTTTGCATTACATTTTTTAATCTGTACTGTTGCTTAGGCTCTAAGAATAGCTAAATGCAATACTTTCACATTTTGTTTTATTTATAATTAATCATTTGCTATCCATTCAAATAGTTTCTTTTTTTTTATCAGGTTGATTTGGTGAATATAGGAAGCAGTGACATAGTGGATGGAAATCATAAGCTGACTCTTGGTTTGATTTGGAATATCATCCTCCACTGGCAGGTAAATATACTACCAGACATTGCCTTTTTATAAAAGAGGTTGCTAACCCCTTTCATTTAATTGACCTACAAAATAAACACATATCACTGACATTACCTAGCCATCTTCCCAGGACTGCCTTTTAAATTTACACATGTATGTCATTTTGGATAGGATAATCACAAAATATGTTCTGGAATAGTTGTAGGGATATTGTTGAAATTTTGTCATGGGGTAAGGTTGGCAAAATAAGACAAAATCCCAACCATATCTAAAAATTTTTAACAAATATGTGCACTTAACAAACTATAGAATTTTATAAAGGAAAAATTATCTGTTCCTTAAATGACCATTGTAAAAAAAATAAACTTATCAATCTTGTATTTTCAAAATATATATCTATAATGATGAAAGATTAATAGAATAGGAATATTTTTAGGAGTATGCCTGTTATACAGTCAGCTTTTGGAATCGCATTTTTCTCAATAACTTGAGGATAGGGCTTTTTGTGCTTGTCTAATTTATTCTAACTCATAGGTCATTTGGTTAAGTGAAAATCATATGAACATTTAAAGTCATTACAACATGAGCTTAAATTTAAACGTACCTATTTACTAACTTAACACTATTGGATATAATGTCATAATAATTCCTTTTCTCTCAAAAGGGAAATGCATGAACATGTTTTCATTTCCTATCAGGATTAGATGAGAAAATAGCTGCTGTTAAAATAGTGGTGTATACTTATTTTCAACTGTAAGTAAAAATGACAAGGATTGCTTAGCATCTTTAAAGAGTTTACATATTTGGAGATAGTTGAGATATGCCTGCCTTTTCTTTTTTCTAAGATATATTTTTAACCATAAATTACTAATTCTTTGTGTAAAATTCAGTGTTCTTCAATCAGGCTTAATTCATCTGTTCAGTAGCTTCTCAAAGTATCTGTAGGAACGAATGTTTTTCTCTAGTCAAACGAAAATTTTAGGTTATTTACAGAGATGTGTAACCATCACAACAGACCAATTTTAGCACTTTTATACTACCTCCAGGGGAAATTTCTGTGCATTTAAAATCTGTCAGAGCTACTACTCTAGTCTTGGAAAATGACTAAAGCATTTCTTTGTATATATTTTTGGTTTGGGGATATACTGCTCCAATGGGATCTTCTATTTTTATTAGAAATTTTTTAATACAATCTTTTCTCATTTTGCATAGCTATCCCCATTCCCTCTGCCTCCCCTGCTCCTGCCTCCTCCACCTTCCCTCTACACCATTTCCCCCATCCACTCCTCAGAATGGTTAAGGTTTCCCATGGGGAGTCGACAAAGTCTGACATTTCACTTCCAGGCAAACCCAAGGTCCTCCCCACTACATCTAGGTTGAGCAAGATATCACTCCAAAAAGAATGGGCTCCGAGATATCAGTTTAAGCACTAGAGATACATCCTGGTCCCACTGCTATTGGCCTCACACACTGTCCAAGCCTCATAAATGCCCCCCACATTCAGCAGGTCTAAATTTTATTTATATACAGATGTGCCCACTATCAGTCCAGAGTCAGTGAGTTCTCACTAGCTCAGGTCAGCAGTGTCTGTGGGTATCAGCATCATGGTCTTAACTCCTTTTCTCATATTATCACTCCTCCCTCTCTTGGACTGGTCTCAGGTATCTCGGTCCAGTACTTCCCTGTAGATCTCTGTATCTGCTTCCATCAGTTGATCATTGAAATTCTATGATGACAATTAAGGTAGTCATCAGTCTGATTACAGGGGAAGGCCAATTTAGGTATCTTCTCCACTGTTGCTTAGAGTCTTAATTGGAGTCATCCTTGAGAATTCCTGGGATTTTCCTTAGTGCTGTTTCTTAATAGCTCTTTAATGGCTCCCTCAATCAGGATATCACTTTCCTTTATCTGCTTCTCTGTTCTTCCCTTCTCTTGAACATCCCATTCCCTCATGTTTGCCTCCTCCCTCCCCTCCATGTCCCCCACCCTCCCTTCTCTCCCCCCTCATAATTTTCTCAGGAGGTCTTGTCTGATATGTGTTCTTTTCTGTGAAGATTCTTTCATTGGGTATAATATTTGGCCATGATTATTCCATTTACTTGAGTTGAATTTTATTTAGAATTGTAAATATTACTTAGTCTGATGTAAAGTGGAGGGACCAGCCATGTACTTCCTCAGTTGAACAGCCATACTGATAATTCCATTGTCCTGATATATTTTTATTTTGGCTGGGCTCAACTACATTTTACAGCAGTATTAAAAGAACAGAAAACAAATATAACTTTTAACATGATACAAAGCTGGCTAGTTTCTAGCCATTTTCATATAGAAATGGTTTCAATAAAATCAGCTATGTGTCAACATACCCTGCCTCCCACCAATGATTTCATTATGCTGCTCAGTATCTTTCAAAATATCTTCAAGGAGGAAACATTTCCATGCAATCAATTGTTTGTAGAATTAAGCTGAAACATTTAAAAAATGAAATAAGGCACACAGGACCACAAAAGACACCAGAAGTGCCAGTAGAATGACTGTAATAGTTTTGAACACATTTCTCTGATGACCCTAGTAAGAGCTTCTGAGGGCACCCAGTCTGTAGATGATGCTGGGCATTATGGCCACCAGCTGTGACAAAGCAAGGAGGACAACACAGGGATTCAGAGATCTCCAAAAGGCTTGTGAACTTGTGTTCATCATTGAGTTGGTTTTCCACAGGATTCCATCAAATCTCGTCTCCTCTAGTGCCCTTGCAACTCCTTTTCCACTCACTCCAAGATAGAATGTCAACATTGTGCTTTCTGATGTTTATTCTTTGGGAGGCATAACATGAGGGACTGCTTGTGGGGGTTTCTGTCCTGCCCAGTTCCCACAGTTGGTTAGCCCCAAAGAAATTCACACAGAGAGTCTACATTAGATATAAACTTATTGGCCCACTAGCTCAGGCCTCAGAGTAGCTCTTATAACTTATATTAACCCATTATTCTTATCTATGATAGCCACATGGCTCAGTACCTTTTTCGGTGGGATAGGTCACATCTTGCTTCTTCTGTGGTCTGGGCAGGACTGTGGAGGAATGGGCTTCCTCCTTCCCAGCATTCTCCCGTTCTCATTGTTCCACCTTTACTTCCTGTCTGGTTGTCCCACCTATACTTCCTACCTGGCCAATCAGCATTTATTTAAAACATGATTGACAGGATACAGACAATTCCCCTGCACCATGGAGGGGAGGTGTTGTTATGGGGAGAAGGATTTTTACACCCAGAAATACTAAAAGAAATTCCCTTATTTACTGTTTTCCTTATTTAAGACATAATTATACAGTGCATCTACTTTCCAATTGTGTACTTAAAGTACCTTAGCTTTGTGAATGCAAGTATACAGACTCTTGCATTCTCTTCCTACTTACATCACCTCTCCTAGCATGCTGACACATTTTCTTAAAACCACTTAACAATCCTTAAAAATTCCCTTGCTCAATACTCTTCATTCATCCTTGAATCCCAAAAGATTCTCTCACCAAGATCATATATGTGTTTTTATACTAAATAGTGAAGTTTCAATATCTCAGAAAAAATAAAAGCAGACTCTGGTCAATATAATATATTTTATAGATTTATTCAATTGTGAATAGCATTAAAGCAAATGCATATATGTAAATATTTTCTTCCAACGCCATGTATTATGTTTTTAATACTGCTATAAAGAATGTTGGACTTGTGAAACTTGTGAATGTCAAACTTACTTCTCCATCATCACCTTTCTAGTCTCCACTTCATATACAACTCTTATCCTGAAAAGAAACTGAATATATACATTCTGAAATAAGTGGCTTTGAAAAAAATTCTGATGTCATCTGACCATGGTGGTGCTCTCCTATAATCCCTGTTGTCAGAAGGCTGACAATGGAGAGTTATGAGATCAAGGCCAGGTAGTGTTACATAATAAGAACTTGACTTTATAATAAATTAAAGGATATATAATATGTGCTCATGTGATATTAAATCAGGTACCTACCTCTGATGGCTAAGCTAAGGATAATTCTTAATTCTAAGTGTTATTCACATTGGTATATTTATTTTTAATATTACTTCAACATCCAATTACCAGAGAGTGCCATGTTTTCTGCTGCTGAAAGTCCTTTCTGCAAAGTCCTGCCAAACTGTGCAAATTAGTTCTTGCCCTGTTCCTCATCAGGATGACACATCTCTTCATTGCCTGATGCTCAAGAGGGATACATTTAGGGAAGTAGTTTAAGTGGGCAAACCTGTGCTGGACACATGTTTATTAATTCATGCTCTGGAGACTGAGAACAGTGGTGGCAGGAGTTGAAAGAAAAGGAGCTATAGCCTCATGGTGACAGAGAATCTAAGTGGCTTTATTTAACACCATGGTGAATCTGGCCAACAGTGACCTAACTGAAGTTCAGATGGCTGATAGTTTATTCTGTTCCATTTTATCAGCAATGGAGATGTGTGACAGCAGAAAAGCTGTGACCGTTGGTGACAGGGCTCTGAAATTCAGGTAGCTGCCCAGGAGACTAACAGCAGGAGTCTGTGTGATAACAGCTGAGTAACAAACTGTTCCTCGAAGGGGAATCTTTGCTGGTACAGCTTTCTGTACATTATACGTTGTTTACCTAGCTAGGTAACACTGTCACTTTTGCCATTGCCTTTTTTCACTGTTAAAGATGGAATTCAGAATCTTTCACAGGCTAAAATTGTGCCCAAGCCATCATCTACGCATCTACCCTTCCTTTCTTAGTCATGATTGCATTCCAATTAACAAATATTTACATATTTGTTTCAGTTGATACTTTCATAAGCACTGTGAGTCTTGAAGAAAAGATTATTTTCTGATTCCCAGTTCATCTTTCTAGCCATCTTAATGATTTCCTGGCAACAATTTTTATGTAGGAAAGGGAGAAACAATAATTATACATACATATTACTCTTTCTTTTTCTCTCAGTAATATTTTGCTCTAGTAGAAGCGATGCCAATGAGGCTGAGCCTGATAAGCTGAATTAGACACACAATGATGCTAAAAGCATTTTGGATTGAATATTGTTTTGTCCTTAAACATTATACACATAGAGGACAGTCTGATCAAGCATTTTGCAAATGAATTCCATTCATCATTGGAGGCTTGCCTGATCAGAGAAAATCCATCATCACCAATATGCCATTAATGACTTATTTCAACTCTGCTTCAACAAAGTACACAAAGCATACATCTACAAATGGTTGTACCTGGGGGTCATGAATGTCATAATATTAGAATATGCTGTGAAAGATTATATATTGTATATGATTATTTGACCTACTTATCTATAGAGTAACTAGGTAAATAGGTAGTAGGTCAGAGATGAGTGACAAAATTGTGGAGAATCCAGCTCTAAGAGATAGAGAGAGTTATCAGCAGATTGTGCCACACATCTACACAGATTTCATACATTCAAACTATCACCATGTTTCAAATATCATCTCTAACTTTATAAGTGTTTTAAAATCAGATTTTATATTATACCCCATAATTTACATTCAACAGTTCATAAAAAGACAACTAATATGAGTTGTTAAAATATGTATTTACTGCAAAGGCAAATATATGTTAATCTCTTCATAGATAAAAAATCCAACCCAAAATATATTTATATTTCACATTGATGCATAATGATTGCATATATATTGTCACATCACATTTTTGTGCACACATACCTTAGGTTTACACAAAGGAAAACTATGTAGGTAAGCATTAATCATATTTACTTACCTACTCTTGCAAGTATCTAATAATGGATCCATTTTTAGCTTTTAAAAGAAAAAGAATAGTCACTTAAATGATTCTGTAGATTAAAAAACCTGAAATGAAGTATCACTTCATTCTTAAAATTTATAAAAATGTTTAGAATGTGCATTTTTATCAGACTACTTAGGGGAATGAAAGTTTGAAATTCAATAAATTTCTAAATAATATTTGTAACTATTCAAGACTAGGAAACAATTGTGCTGAAAGCAATTGATAAAAGGAAAATAAAGCATGCATCTATAGCTGTTAGGCACGCATATTCCTCTTTTACATATTGTTAACTTGTCGATTTTTAAAAATTTCAACAGGTAAACATTTTCAGTCCAGTCAGTGTCTGTGAGTTATTATTGCTGTTGTGAAACACCATGGCTAAAGCTTTATGGGGCAGAAACAGTTTATTTGGCTTACACTTTCACATCACTGTTTATTATTGGAGGAAGTCAGGACAGAAACTCAAACATGGAAAGGAACTAGAGGCAGGAGCTGATGACAGGGGCATAGAAGCATGCAACTCAGTGGCTTGTACTATTTGAACAGTCTGCTTTCTTACAGAACCCAGGACCACAAGACCAGGGATAGTCCCACCTACAACAGCATGAGCCCACCCAAATAAATCACTATTTTTTTTTAAAAGAAAAATGTCTTAAGGGCTTGCCAGTAACCTGATCGTAGGAAGGCAATTTCTGAATTGAGGTTCTCTCTTCCCAGATATAAAGCTAGTTGGTGCAGTTAGTTAGTATAATAGGCATTATCTTTTAAGTTACAAAATGGATCTAGGGTATTTTTAGTTCACTGTATTTTGGAATGTTGTGAAAACAATCTTCTTTCTGGAGATAAATAATCTGGTGATTAAATGGATAGGTAACTTGCTGAATTTCATATAGTAATCTAATAGAAAGGAAAAAATAATATGCATTATAAAGAAAAATATTGTCCTTAAATTATAGAATGACTTAACTTTTAGTTTCATTTTGCTCCATCCAGCCCCTACTGTGTTTCCTCAACTCCAAAATTGTTACCCTCTTTTTATTCAATTATTGCATATGTGTGTGTAAAACATATGCAATATATATAATTACATCATTCTGAAGGGATTTTTGTTATTATAAGCAAACATTTTCTTACTAAAACTGCTTTTCTATTTGTAAACACTAGTGATTTATCTTACTATTGACTAAAAATAAGTCTAATATTTTATACCCTGTCTTTTTAAGTCTATTGAAAGTTATAAAAAGAGCAAGTCTCATAACAGTATTTTAGTATGCTAGACTCTAAAGATGATATTGAACATATTTCTCAGACAACAATCACACCGAATTGATTCCTAACCAATTTCAATTAGAGTTAATGCTGATTCAATGAAGTGTATTGCTTATAATCTCTCTCTCTCTCTCTCTCTCTCTCTCTCTCTCTCTCACACACACACACACACACACACACACAAACAGACATACACACATATGTTTGTGTTTCAATTTAATAGTACTGTCAATTGGAGAATAAGTATAATAAGCATACAGATTTCCATATTTGTCCAGTAAAACAGGCCATCAACAGGTAAGACTCACCTTGACAAACATGCCTTTCATTTCCCTGGTATAGTCCTTTTCTGTTATGAAAACAAAACACCTGAGTCTGGGTACTTATTGAGAGAGCGAGAGAGAGAGAGAGAGAGAGAGAGAGAGAGAGAGAGAGAGAGGTTTATTTAGCTTGTAGTTTTGGAAGGTGAGAGTACAAAATTACTTTTTCTTTTTTTTTCTTGACATCTCTATTTATTTATTTTTTTATTATTTAATTTATTTATTTATTAAAGATTTCTGCCTCCTCCCCACCACCGCCTTCCATTTCCCTCCCCCTCCCATGATCAAGTTTCCCTCCCTCATCAGCTCGAAGAGCAATCATGGTTCCCTGACCTGTGGGAAGTTCAAGGACCACCCACCTCTATCCAGGTCTAGTAAGGTGAGCATCCAAACTGTGTAGGCTCCCCCAAAGCCAGTACATGCAGTAGGATCAAAATCCCATTGCCATTGTTCTTGAGTTCTCAGTAGTCCTCATTGTCCGCTATGTTCAGCAAGTCCAGTTTTATCCCATGCTTTTTCAGACCCAGGCCAGCTGGCCTTAGTGGTTCCCAATAGAACATCCCCATGGTCTCACTGTGTGGGTGCACCCCTCGCGGTCCTGAGTTCCTTGCTCCCTCTCCCATAGTCCCCATCCTCCAAATTTACTCAGGTGGTCTTGTTTGTTTCTATTTCCCATGTATATTAGATCCATGTACATCTCTCTTAGGGTTCTCATTGTTGTCTAGGTTCTCTGGAACTGTGATTTGTAGGCTGGTTTTCTTTGCTTTATGTTTAAAAACCACTTATGAGTGAGTACATATGATAATTGTCTTTCTGGGTCTGGGTTACCTCACTCAATATGATGTTTCCTAGATCCATCCATTTGTCTGCAAATTTCAAGATGCCATTATTTTTTTCTCCTGTGTAGTACTCCATTGTATAAATGTACCACATTTCCTTATCCATTCTTCAGTTGAGGGGTATTTAGGTTGTTGCTAGATTATAGCTAAGACAAACAAACAATTCTGCTATTAACGTAGTTGAGCACATGTCCTTGTAGTATAGTTGAGCATCCTTTGGGTAATTATTATTATCAAAAGTGGTAATAATCCAATAAAAAATGGAGTACAGACCTCAACAGAGAACTCTCAACAGAGGAATCTAAAGTGGCTAAAAGACACTTATGGAAATGATCAACATCCTTAGTCATCAGCAAAATTTGAATCAAAACAACTCTGAAATTCCATATTAGACCTGTTAGAATGGGCCAATATCACAAACACTCACAACAACTTATGCTGGAGAGGTTTGGGGTAAAGGGAAAAGTCCTGCATTGCTGGTGGGAGTGCAAACTGGTACAGCCCCTTTGGATGTCAGTGTGGCGATGTCTCAAAAAATTAGGAAACAACCTTCCTCAAGAACCAGAGTCAAAACCCTGTCTCGAAAAACCAAAAAAAAAAAAAAAAAAAAAAAAGAACCAGAGGCATTACTATTTTAAAAATGTGAGGAGTACTTGTTTGGGGGTATGTGCTTTTTATTGAAAATTTCTTTAACAAACAGGTCAAAAATGTGATGAAAACTATCATGGCTGGATTGCAGCAAACCAACACTGAAAAGATTCTTCTGAGCTGGGTCCGACAATCAACGCACAATTATCCACAGGTTAACGTCATCAACTTCACCACCAGCTGGTCTGATGGCCTAGCTTTGAATGCTCTCATCCACAGTCACAGGTAAATTTGAAATTTAAATTGTTTTTTAAGTATTGATTTAGACACTAATGATGTATTTTATTGCAATATGACCTGTCTACTAGGAAAAATGGTGTTCACAATATCGATCTAAGTATTTATTGAAACAGACTAAGCATATCATCATATATTTACCTGCTTATGTGAGATAGGGCATCTCTAGGTAGGTATTCCTGTCTCAGTTCTCAGAATAATGGGATTACATGCTTTAAACACCATGGCTAGGAGTTTTCTAATTTTTTAGTTACATATGGCTGTGGTTGAAGGAGGAACAAAAATGAACACATTTTATACTTAGACTCCAAAACAACCCGATTATTTCATGACTTTGCTAATAAGGGGGCTGATAGATTTCAATAGAAGCAGAAATAAGTTTGAGCCTAGACTACAGAACTCAAAGTGGTTTCAAATTTTATGCAAGTGGTTTTAGTGAGATCACCATTCTCAGATAAATAATGTACAGGTAAACATTTGTCATATGAAACATAAACTTCCATAGCAAACATCATGATATCATGGACGTTTTCTTTCTGATGAGGATTAAAAGAAACATTAAGCATTTTAGTAACCATAGCAAAAAAGGGGGTGGGCATCTAGTGAGTTCAATAACTCAGTGTTCAGAACATCAAAAGAGAGTTTTTTTTTTCTATATAGAGCAGCAAAGCAATTTCTTTGAATTACGGAACAATTCTGTGGGCATTCATATAAATAACAGTATAACATAGTAAACTAAGCAGCTTTACTATAGTCCAGACAGTGTTCTAGTTTTCACAATGACAATTGTTATTTTAAAAAACAATTGTTTTATTTTCTTAGATAATAAAGTTTAATAAATTAATTTATAATTTTTCAAATAAAGTTATAATCATGTGGGAAAGGTGCATATATACATACATAATTATATATAAAATATATTATTTTAAAATACAATACTTTCATATGTACAAGTTATACAGCATCATTCTACATATGATTATATCATGTAATATTTCCTCCAAGAAATATCTACCTTGGTCTTGTCATTAACTGTTCTTTTAAATGACTCCCAAATTAATTGTTTATTTTTTTAATGAATTCCACTGGACTTCAGCTTCCCAGAATACCCACACAGGTTATCTTTTGTCACGTGTATTTATCTATTTTTGTTCCCTTTTCTTTTTCACCAAGTCTCCCATTTTTCTATACCACTCTTGTTTCCAAAGAAGGCCAGAATATAAATTTTCCTTGTGGTAAGGCTCAACTCAAGGGCAAACTCAAAGTAAGCATCTTTGTCAGGTGTCATGCTGCAGCTGGGCTTAATTAGTCCCATCCAGACCAGGTTTCCAGGTGAGAGATTCAGCAAAACTGACTGTAAAAAGTAGTCTGATTGGTTCTGATCCACACATTTAACAAGGTATACAGGCTGATTTTCATAGGTACAACAAAAGAAAGTTTTCCACAGCTTCAGTACAGTCAGTTAAGGATAGATTGAGCTATTGATTTTGCATCATCAGTTCATGCTCATTAATGCAGCCACATGCTTCACATTAAGGGCCTGAAGAAATATTGATCTTGCTCTTCATGTACATATTAGCAGATAAACAAAAATATTGAGGATTGGCTTATGTGCTCCTTGGTGGCTCTTTCCTATTTTCATTTCAAGTGGGAGACTTCACGCCTGGAAGCATGTTCACACACCATATTTGTTCATTTTCTTTTTATAATTTTTGAACATGTTTCTAAGTAATACAGGAAACATCCAGCTTGTCCTATCCCTGACCTACTTGTTCTCTGCCACAGTGTATCTGCATTTATGTATTTTGAATGAGCCATCAATAACTATCTTTTTATACATTGCATGTTTAGTTCTCAAGAGGTTCCTTACAGTTGCTTGATGCTTTTTCATGAATCACCTGCCTCTTTGTCTTTGAAAGATGTTAATATTGTTTATCTAGAGAAAAAAAAAACATGGTTGGACTTTCTGTTCCAAGGTGATTGTCATTGGCACTCTTAGGAATGTCATTCAGTACCCTGATTTCAATAATTGAGTGAGTAAGCTATATAGAACAGAGACAGCAAAGCACAGAGACCTTGGGAATGAAAAGGTTTATGTTCAAACACAATGTCCACTACAGTGAATTTGAAAGGAAGCCAGGTTATACTTTTACACAAAAATGATAATTGATAAGAAATATATACAAAATATAAACATTAAATTATAATAACCTTAAAAATGAATTTAAATTTTCATGCTAACTCCTTTTTCCTATCCCAGGATGTGGTTTAAGAAAAAGTTATCCATTATGTTACTGAGATCTCCCTTTGGTCTAGTTCTGCTCCTTGTTACATGTGATCTTTGTTGAAAGGATTCAGGTGAGAAGAGAGTCAGAATTTATTATGAAATAAAATAAGATACACCTGATGATAAAAATGGGTAGTTCTCAAAGAGGAAAAAACTATCATGGGATGAGAGTCAACGGTAGTCAGAGAGGCAATTTTATAGTGCAAGCATTGGAGGGGTGAGAATTGACATTGGACAAAAGGACAATTGTACCAACCTATATTTTTTAAGTAAGTGTTATACTATTTCTCAAAGTTACTCAAACAAACAGCTTTCCTGAAGTACATTTTCCTGCCAAAGTGATTGAGAAACTGATTTGAATTGATGGTTCCTAAAGAAGAAAGTGATTTATCTTTATTGTATACCAGAAAGTCAAAACAAGATAGTGTGATTTTAATTTTCTCAATGGTATAGAAAAATCATGTCTCCACCAAGGGTAAAAGAGAGATTCAGATTCAGATCCAATTCATTTACCAAAGACCTGAAATTGAGGTTTCTTATTTCATAAGCTGCTGATTATAAGGAAGAGTTCCATCCTCAATATCTTTTAACCCTGTTAATATTTGTCTAGCTACCTAAGAGTCATCCCCAGAATTGAAATCCTCAAAACATTTAGAAGGTAACTATTTAAAGACTTATATGTCAACTTTCCTAAGGGGCTTTGGGAGGATTTCCTAAGAAGAATTTCCTTTGTATGGTTTACTTAGGAGTAATGAATCTAGCCAGGTGGTAATGGTGCACACCTTTAATCCCAACACTTGGAGGCAGAGACAAGCACAGCTCTGTGAATTCAAGGCCAGCCTGAAGGCCAGCCTAAGAGCTAGTTTCAGGACAGGCTCCAAAGCTACAGAAAAACATTGTCATGAAACAAACAAACGAACATTATGAGTCCAGTTGGAAATTTTTAAAAGTTTGGTGGCTGGAGGAGAAGCTAAAAGTATAGGGAAAAAATCTTTCTAACTCCTTTCTAGGAGTTAATAATTGTTAACCCTAAGGACCCTCTCTATAAGTTCTGATCAGAACCTGTTAATATCCTGGTGAAGGCATTTTTATCATATTTCTGAATGGATTTGAAATTTCTATAATGCACATTGTTTGTAGATCATTGGAATTGATTGAATCTGCAGTCAGATTAGAGATTATATGCGATAATATACAAAAAGATCTGAATATACAAAAGGTTACCAATAATGTACTTCAGAAAGGCTTAGGCTTATGGTTAAATAAGGACCTAAGTACACTTCAGGGAATTCTTCATAGCATTTCCCTGTAGGGTAAGATGGTTCTTCTGTCAATATATTTTTTAAAGAATATTTTCTTGTTCATTTTACTTATTTATATAAGTATGTATCTGCTTGAGTGTATTTCATGTATGTGTAGGCACCTTCAGAGGCCAGACGAGGGCACTAGATCACTGAAAGATGCAGTTTCAAGCAGTTGTGAGTCATGCAACATGGGTGCTGGGAATGACTTCATGTCCTCTGGGAAAGAAGCAAGCACTCTTATTGAGCAATCTATTCAGTCTGATCCTGTTAATGTTATTTAGTGGATAAGTTGGGGGATCTCATTGGTAAATTCTGCTTTTCCAAAGGACTAAACTCTCCAAAAAGAATATTTAATATTTAATACTGAGAGATATATTTTTAGGCTGAATGATAATGAAGATAAGAAAATGTCACTGTGTCCTTAAAGAGATCTCATGTTTGAAGAAAAAATTTAGTTTCAAGCATATTAAAAAAACCTGAATAGCAAATTTTTAAAGGTACATAATGTAAGGCATTCCATGCTAGGAAAGATATTTTTAATGGTAACAGCATAAACTATTTTCTTAAAAATAAATTTTAATTGTTTGAGATGAATAGGACTATGTCAGTTCCACTTTCCATTTCCTAACCTAAACCCTCCCCCTTCTCTTTCAAATTCATGACCTAAACATGACCTGGACAAGGAGAATACCAGTAGAAATGCTAACTTGAAGGGGGAGAAACTCTTTGAGGTTTCAACCATAAACAAAGAACTATATGCAAGTAAGGTGTGCTAAGAGTAGGAATAGCAATGTTCCCTAGGGAAGGGCACAACAATTGATTATCTGATACCAAATGGTCAGCCCTGAAAACATATACATGCAACTAACATGATAAGGACTAATAGCATTGTGTTTTTGTATTTAGAAGTGTATGTGCTTCATTGTTCTTGGGTGTGTATGTTTACGCTCATATACATATATATGTAAGAACAACTGAAGAAACGGGTTTAAAAAATAATTTATTTATCTATTCCTTATAATTTCTTATATGTTTACATAGTAGTTTGATATAGAAAATGATAAAGTCTATAGGTCTTGATCAGGCTTGTTCTGTTTGCTAGATAAAGAAATAAAAGGCAAAAAATTTTTCAATGCAGCAGGTAGCAGTAAAATATTATAACACAGCAAAAAGAATCAGCATCTTACATGCTTCCTCTGTATGGTAAAGTGAGGTGGGGAACACACTAGCTCATTCTGTCCTCCTTTAAAGATGAAGGATAGGATGACATGGGTTCTGATACACAGACATGAGCTACCTAAACCTTCCTATACAGGACAGACTGAGGTGCAGGAACACATGTTTTTTCTTGACCTTAAACATAGGACAGATTAAGGTTAGCACAACAAGGGTTCTATGAGACAGATGCTATCTTTTCCCAAGTCTCCTTCATAGGACACATCCAACCTCCTCTATTGGACAGATTAAGGTTGGAAAGATGTGGATTCTGAGAGTCAGACTGTACCTCCTTCCAAACCACCTACATAGGACAAAATGAACTAGAGAGACCAATAATTCATTTCTAACCTTCCTTTTAGCACAGGCAAAGGCTTGGGCAACATAAATAGTGAGAAAAATCTACCTTCGTAGCATACTTTGTAGGGCTTACTGGGGTGGAGCACACAGTAGTTCAGTTGTAACTACTTCCGTATACCCAATTACATTAGAATAACATCAATTTCAAAAGACAAAAGCAAACCCCCTGCAATTCTCCTTTGAAGGACAGTCTGAGATTGAGAGTTCATGAGGTAACTCCTATCCACCTAGAACACTTTGAAACTACACTGTAGAGTAGATCATGGTTATAAGAGCTTGGAATCAGAAACAGAAGCTAGTGCCTTCTAGTATAGTGGTTCTCTGTATGTGGGTTTCCACCCCTTTTGAGGGTCAAGTGACCCTTTCACAAGGGTCAATTAAGACAATTGGAAACTAAGATATTTATATTATAATTCATAACCATAGCAAAAAAATACAATTAATAAGTAACAATGAAAGAAATTCTATGTTTGAGGATCATGACTATACATATATATATATATATATATATATATATATATATATATATAGTTGCAGGATTAGAAAGGTTGAAAACTACTGTTCTAGCTCTTTTTCATAGGATAAAGTGGAGGTGTAGAACATGCTAGGATGCTCTTGTAGTTATCTGCAGTACAGATGAAGGTGGATTTTGAGAAACAAACACGGGGTTCCTTCAAGACTTTTTGGGAGGGAGGACTGAAGTAGGCTTCTCACTCCACTCCTAGTTATACTATGTGTAATTATGCATACATAGGACAAATAAAGGTTAGCGTGATGTCGATTTTAGAAGACAGAGACCAGCTCCCTCCAAGCCTCACCTGTAGTCTGGGCAGGTGGAGATCATTCTAGTTAATTACCAACTTCCCTCAGAGGACAGTTTAAGATTAGAACTATATGGATACTGAGATAAACTCAATAGCTCCCTCTAATCATGCTCTATAGGAATACTGTGGTGGAGAACACGCAAGTTCACTCTAATCCCACTCCGTAAGACATAAAACATAAGATGAAATGGATTCTGAGTAACAGACAGGAACTCCCCCCCCCAAGCCTTCTTCTTGGGACATATTGAGTTATAGAACACAGTAGTTCACTCATAACCTGTTTAATAGGAAAGGCTAAGAACATGCATTCTGGGAGATAGATGCAAGTTCCTTAAAGCCTCTTTGGTAGGACAGAAGAAGTTGGAGTGCACATTAGTTCATTCCTTTCCTTATCTGTAGGGTATATCAAGCTCTGGAAAACCTGGACTTTGAAGGGAGAGAAACTCTCTCCCTCCAAAATTCTTCAGAAAGACAGACTGAAGTGGAAAGCATACTAATTAACTCCTATTAAAACTCCACAGGACTGATAAAGTTTAAGGTGTCCTGGACACAGTGTTTTACAGGAGAGATCAATTGTGATTCTGAGAGAAAAACACCAGCTCCCATCAAACCTCTTCTAGGAAGACTGAAGTTGAAAGCACACTAGGTCACCCCCTATCCTCCTACTTTGGATAGAGAAAGGGGCTGAAAACAGGTATTCTGAGAGACAGAAACAAGCTTCCTCTAAGTCTTCTTTGTAAGATACATTAAGATGGAGAGCACATTGGAATATAACTTGTACTTATGACAGATCAAGGTTAGAAATCAATGCATTCTGAGACAGAAAGTAGCTCTCTCCAGGCACTCTTTATAGAACAGACTGAGATGAATAACACACTAGTTCACTCCTATCATATTCTTATTACAGAACAAGGACCAGGCAAAGTGGACACTGAGAGAAAAACAATAGCTACCTCCAAGCTTCCTCCACATGACATGATGAGGTGGAGAGAACAGTAATTCATTACTTACATCTTCCATGGAGCATATCAAGTTAGGAAAACACAGATTCTGACAAACGCACACTAGATTCATATAAACTTCCTTGTAGGGCAGATTGAACTGAAGATCACACTAGTTCATTCTTAAACTCCTCAATAGGACAGGTGAAGGTTAGAATGATATGGATCCAGAAAGACACTAATTTTACTTAGACTCCTCTGTTAGATGCTGAGATGGGAATTACAAAATAACATTGCTAACATACTCCATTGGGATAAACAATTTAGGACAAAAAAACATAAACTTGCTCCCTCCAATCCTCTTTTGTGGGATACAATGAGTTTAAATGCACACTATTTGTGCTTTTTAGTATAGATCAAGTTAGGATTGTGAGAGACAGACACTAGCTTTTTCTCTGAGACCCCTGGTAGGATATATTGAGAAGGAGAGCACAATGGTTCTCTTCTAATGTTATTTAGGGGAAATATCAAGGAGGTTTGGACAACATGAATTCTGAGAAATAGATACTAGCTTCCTCCAAACTTTATCCTTAGAGCATACTGAGGTAGAGAACCTACTAGTTCTTTCATAACTCACTCTTCAGAACATATCAAGTTAAGGACTAAATGAATATAGAGCAACAACTACTAACTCCATCCAAGATTCACACAATGAGGTCTAATGCATGGTAGTCTAGTCCTAACCTCATCAGTATAACAAATCAAGCTTAGGAAACTCTGGATGCTGATAAAGAGAAATTTTCTCCAAGAAAGAATTAGTACAAATTGAAGTAGACTACCTTATTTGTTTTTTTTTACCTCTTACATAGGACAGATTAAGGTTAGGATGACATGGAGTCTGAGTGACAGATACTCGTTTCCTCCAATCCCCATTCCATGGGACAGACTGTTGTGGAGATTATGCTAGTTCACTCCTAATCTTCCTACTCTCCTCTGTAGAACAGATGGAGGTTAGGACAGCAAATATTTTGTTAGAGAGACACTAGCTCTATTCAAGCATCCTTAGTAGGGCAGACTGAGTTGGAGTGTAAACTAGTTCATGTCTGTCCTCCTCAATAGGAAAGAGTAATTTAGGACAATATGAATACTGAAAGACAGACTCTAGCCCCTCCTAGCATCCTCTCTTGGAAAGACTGATGTGGATATTACAATAGTTCATTCCTAACTTACTGTGAGTCAGGATTAAAGTTAGGACTACATGGCTTATGAGAGGAAAGCACTAATTCTAAGAGTATCCATAGGACAATCTAAATTGAAAAGCATATTACTTCACTTCTTTCCTACTCTGTTAAACAGAATGAGTTAGAATAAAATTTATTCTGAAGGACAGACTAGCTCTGCCAAAGCCTCTTCTATAAGATAAGCTAAGGTTTACAAGAAGCTAGTATATTTTTAAACTCATCAGTAGGACATACCAAATTAGGAAGATTTGGAGAGCGATGGACACCAGCTCTGTAAAAGCCTCTTCTGTAGGAAAAACTGAGATGGAGAGCAGACTAGTTCACTTCTAACTGCTTCTGTAGGGCAGATCAAGATCACTACAATTGAAATCCGATAGATAGACACTATTTCCCTCTAGCTTTTTGCATCGTGATAGAGAGAAGTCTTGATCAGTCCTATCCTTCCTTACCTGTAACACAGATCAAATTTAAGAAAAGAGATTCTGAAAGACAGGCACTAGCTCCCACCAAGCCTTCTTTTGTTATGAAAGACTGGCAGAGAGCACACCTGCTCCCTCATAACTTTCCCCATCAAACTCCTCACACCACTGATTCTTTTTTGTTGTTTTCACAGTGCTATACATTTCTCCCTGTCCCTCTTCCTCCCCTCTCTTCTTCTACCGTCTCCTGTGACACCCACACCCCCAATTTACTCAGGAGATCTTGTATTTTTCTCCTTCATATGCAGATGTAAATATGTCTCCCTTAGGGTCTTCTTGTCTAGCTTCTTTGGGGTTGAGGACTGTAGGCTGTTATTTCTTTGCTTTATATCTAAAAGATACCTATGAGTGAGTACATGCTATATTTGTGTTTTTGGGTCTGGCTTATCTTACTCAATATGTTTGTTAAAGACTTATTCATTTATTTATGTATTATGTATACAGTGTTCTGTCTGCATGTGTGCCTACAGAACTGAAGAGGGCACCAGGTCTCATTATAGATGGTTGTGAGCCACCATGTGGTTGCTGGGTATTGAACTCAGGACCTCTGGAAGAATAGTCAGTGTTCTTAACCTCTGAGCCATCATTTTAGCCCTCAATATGTTTTTTAGATCCATCCATTTGCCTGCAAACATCAAGATGTCATTTTTTTCTACTCTGTAGTACTGCAATATGTTAATGTACACATTATCCATTCTTATTTTGAGGGTTATCTAGCTTTTTTCCAGGTTTTGGGTATTATGAATAATGCTGCTATGAACAAAGTTGAGCACATGTCCTTGTGGTATGGTTGAGCAACTGCTGCAGCCAGCGCAGCCTGGATAGCCAAGACTGGTGGGGGGTGCCGGGATAGAGAAACAGAGGCTTCTTTTCAGGTGGAAGAACAGCAACCTTTATTTTGCCCGGCGACCTTTTATACCTCTACTCCTGTGGAGACCCACTGGCCAGAAAGAACACAATCATCCTTGTCAATTACAGACCACAAGGAAGTTCTGCTTTCAGTCAGGGGGAGTGAGGACAGCTGGATCACAACAACTAGCAACCTTTTGGTATATACCCAAAAATGGTATTGCTGGATCTTGAGGTAGATTTTTCATAATTTTCTGAGAAATCAACATACTGATTTCCAACACAGTTGTACGAGTTATCACTTCCACCAGCAATGGAGGAGTGTTCCCCTTACCTGACTCCTCTGCAGCATAAGAAGTCATCAATGTTTTTGATCTTAGCCATTCTGACAGGTGTAAGTTGGAATCTCAGAGTTGTTTGTGATTTGTATTTTTCTGATGGCTAAGGATGGTGAGCATTTCCTTAAGTGTCTTTCGGTCTTTTGAAATTCATCTGTTAAGAGTTCTCTGTTTAGGTCTCTACTATGTTTTTGTATTGAATTATTTCTTCTTTTGATGTCAAGTTTCTTGAGTTCTTTGTATATTTTGGAGATCAGTTCTCTGTCTGATGTGGGGTGTGTGAAGATCCTTTTCCATGCTGTAATCTGCAATTTTATCTTGTTAACTGTGCCCTTTATTTACAGAGGCTTCTCGGTTTGAAGAGATCCCATTTATTAATTGTTGTTCTTAGTATCTGTACTACTGGGGTTATATTTAGGAAGTGGTCTCCTGTGCCAATGTGTTTGTGTATTTCCCACTTTCTCTTCTATGAGGTTCAGTGTGGTTAGTTTTATGTTGAGGTCTTTGATCCATACACTTGAGGTTTGTGCATGGGGATAGATATGGATCTATTTTCATTCTTCAATATGTTGGCATTTGATTATGTCAGCACCATTTGTTGAATATGCTTTCTTTTTACCATTCAATTCCCACACCTATAAATACCTGTTTTTTGACAAAGAAGCTAAAAATACCACTCATTCTTAAAGACAGACATTAGCTCCCTTCAAGTTTCCTCTGTAGGACAAAATAATATGGACAGCACCTTACTTCACTCCATTTTTTTTTAGTTGGACAGATAAATATTAGGAAAACACAGCTTCTGAGGGACAGGCACTTGATTCATTGAGACTCTTTCATGGACAGCCGGAGGTGGCATGTCAACTAATTAGTAATTAGTTTAATTACTTAAATTAGTTTAAGTAATAATAAGTACTTAATTTATCCATAAAACAGATCAAGTTGAGGACAACTTTGATTCTATGAGAGAGAAACCAGCTCTCTCCGAATTCTTTGCAGTAGGACAAACTGAAATAGAGAGTACATTAGTTCATCCCTAATCTTCCCCATAAAACAGATGATAAATTTCATGAGATACATTATGAGAGACCAACACACTGCTTCAATCCATTCCCTCTAAGCAAGACAGACTATGGTGGAAAGCATACTAATTCAATTGTAACCATATCTAGAGAATGGAGCAAGATTAAGAGGACATAGATTCTAATAGATGAATAGTTAATCACTCCATTCCCCTCTGTAGGACAGGGTGAGGTAGAGCACACTAGTTTATTTTTAACCTTCTCTGTAGAACAGATCAAGGTTACTAGCACTTAGTATCTGAGAGATAGATGCGACATAGTCTCTAGCCCTCTCAATAGAACCAACTGATATAGGGAGTACACTACTTTATTAATAACATCCTCAGTAAGGACAAATCATCTCAAAGCATCATAGATTCTGAGAGACAGCCACTACTTCCCTACCAACATCCTCTGTAGAACAGACTGAGATGGAGAGCTCTCCAGTTTACTCCTATCCTGCTCTGTTGAACATAATGTGTCTGAATGGCTTGGATTGTAAGAGACAAACACTAACTCCCTTCAGTTATTTTCCAAAGAAGAGACTGAGGTGCAGGGCAACCTCGGCCAATGCTATCCTTATTTGTAGGATACATCAAAGTTAAGAAAACACAAATTTGAAATATACCCACTAACTCTGACCAAGCCATCTCCACAGGCCAGAGTGATGTGGAGAGCATTCTAGTTACCAATCATCCTGCATTACAGATCAAGGTTAATACAGAATGGATTTTTAGACATAGCCTCTAGAATTCAGGTTTTCAGTGGGCAACTGCTTGAAGCTCAGAAAAGGTCAATTCAGTAATTACACATGATGGACATAATTTCTAATAAATGTGTAATTACTGAATCAGCCTTTTCATTTCTCTGTGAGTTCTGCATGTTCAGTTTTTGCAGCACACCATAAAGCAGTCCAGGTAAGAGCAGTTTCTTGCCCAAATGGCTAACCAACTCCATAAGGAGTCTCTTCAGTGCCCATCGTCCTCTTGAAGTAGTTTGGTGCTGCAAGAAAAGTCCTAAGTTCTTAAAATAATTTAAATGCCACATTCTGAAGGTCTCTGAAAGATTTGAAGAATACCTATCCATCTGAACTACATTTCTGTATATTTAGAAAATCTAATTAGCATTACTTTGAGTTTGACTATTATAGATGATTATCTATTAACCTATATTTCTTAATTATACATTATATTTTTAAATGAACTACACAAAACCATACCTTAATCAAGATCAGAAATACATATACATATAACAAAATTGACTTTAAATCTTTATAAATAAAACAAGATCCATACCAATGTAAAGTATCCATCTCAATAGCATATCCCCCTTTAAATGTAAAGAAACATTTACAAGCTGTATTTGGGAATATGAGTGCAATTCTGTCCAATCTTCTTCCTGCTGTTTATTGGATGAAGTATTTTCTTTGCGGAGGTGTTTGCAGCAACCATTCAGGGGTTCTTGATCCATCAAACCATGTTGGTCTGGAAACAATCCACAGGCTATCATCTTCTGTGTAAACAAAAGAAGAACCTCTTTTCCAAAGCAAAATATCCTTAGACTCAAATTTTGAATTCAAGATACCTTTGAAATATCTATGTTGGCTTAGCTTAGCAGTCCCCAGAATCAAAAGTCTCTCTGCAGTCAAAAAATTTAAAGATGACAAAATAATATAAACAATCCAAACTCTGTGAATTTTCCATCTTCACATGGTTTATTTTTTTTCTGTACTCTGTCTCTTTAAAAACTTTATGATTTTTAAACCCTTTACTTGTTTTTAATAACTATTATTTTTCTTCTCTCTTCCAAGCCTACATATATTTATCCAACACTGTAGCACATTTATAGGTCTTTTTTGTCTGGATTTGTCTTTATTGCATATCTGTAATTATTTATTGTCCAGAAGTACTTTTTACATTGTTGCATGATAACTCTCTTCAAGCTCCCTCTGTAGGACAGACTGAGGTGGAGAACACACAAGGTTACTCCTATGCTTTTCCTTATGACAGATCAAAGGTCAGACCACTTGGATATGAGATCCTGATACTAGCTTTATCCTGTGTTTCTCCATGGTATATATGAAAGGGTATATTACACTAAGTCACTGTTGTATTTATTGAGAGAACAACTCAAGGTTGAGACAATATGGATTCTGAAAGACAGACACCAGGCTCCTACAATCCTCCTCAATAGATTGCACTAGATATGGGACACATATGGTTTTATTCCTGTATCTTCCATAGGACAGATAAAGGAAAACATATCTTCTGAGTGACAGACATTAGATCCCTACAGGTCTTCTGTGTAAAACATACTACTTCACTTCCAAACTCTTCTGTTGTACAGAGGGCATTTAAACAACATAAATTGTGAGAGAAAGACATTACTCCCTCCAGCTCTTTTCTGCAGGATAGACTGAAGTGCTGAGCACCATATATCAATTCTATCCTTATCTGTAGGAAACATCAACATTAATACAACATGGATTCTGAAAGCTAGGCATTGCTCCCCACAAGCTATCTACAGTGACAGTTTATTTAAGAGAATATTAGTTTATCTATGACCTTTTCCATAGGAAAGATTAAGATTAACACAATATGATTCTTGAAGAAAGACACTATTACCCTCAAAGACTATGTAGAAGGGACTGAGTTAGAGAGCACACTAGTTCACTAAAGACCTATTAAGTTATACAGAACAAGGTTAGGACAACATGAATTCTAAAGGACAGACACTAGATCTCCCAAGACTATTAAGACTCATTGTAATATAGTTCTTACTAATTCATTCCTAACCTTATCCATGAGGCAGATTAAGGTTAGGACAATCTAGGATTCTGTGGTACATAAACTAATCCCCTCTAAGATTCATCACTCTGTGTGACTGGCAGAAATGGAGAACTCATAAATTAACCCCTAATCTCCTCCATTGGACAGATCAAGGGTTATATGACATGGCTTTTGAGAGAATGACAGTAGTTCTCTCTGTGCTTCTTCTGTAGGACAGATTTTGTTTGAAGGCAACTAATTCTATTTTAACCTCCTTTGTAGGACAGATCAAGCTTAGTTCATCATTAATTCTAAGATACAAACACTAGCTCCCTTCAGCTTTTTAGTATAGGATAAACAGAGCCATAGAGCATATTAAGATACTTCTTTCCTTTTCTGTAGGACAGATCAAAAATAGGATGACATGGTTTCCAAGAGACAGAGAGTAGCTCTCTCAGACTCATCTTCCAAATATGTACTGTGCAATAGATCACACTAAGTAAATCTTTTCCATATCCATAGGAAAGATCAAGGTTAAGAGAACATGGATTCTGAAAGGTAGACACTAGCTGCATCCATGTCTCCTCAGTGAAATGGAATGAGGTTTAGTGCCCTTTACTTCCCTCTTCAACTTTCCCATAGAGCAGATGTGGTAAGAATGACATTGATTATAATAGACAGGTACAATCTTCATCACAGCCTTCTCTATTGACACACTGAGGTGGAGTGTAAACTAGTTTATTTCCAACCTCCTCTGATGAAAAGAACAACTTAGTAAGACAAGTATTTTGAGAGACAGAAACTAGTTTCTTTTAATACTCCTTTGTAGGACAGATTAAAGTGTAAAGTATTTAACTTCTAACCTGCTCTGTAGGGCAGATAAAGTAAGGGCAACAGGGATAATGAAAGAAAGTTCTTTTCTATGAAGTTCTTGAAGACTAGTACATGCTAGACATAACTATCCTTTTTTGTAGAAAAGATCATAAGACAACATGAGTGTTGAGAGATAGACACTAGCTTTCACCAAGGTCTCTTCATAGTAAAATAATGAGGTGATGAACACACTAAATCACTCCTAATCTCCTTTTGAGGTCAGATAAAGTTTAGCATACCATGTCCTCTTACAGATAAACATTTGCTTTCTCCATGACAGTTCTACAGGAAGACATGAAGTGAAGAGTATTCCTGTGCAATCTTATCCATTTCAATTTGACATATCAAGGTTAGGATGGTATAGATTCTGAGAGATGGACACTATCTCCCTCTAAGACTCTTTCCTAGGACAGACTGAGGTAAAGTGCACACTCTCCCTCTAAGACTCTTTCCTAGGACAGACTGAGGTAAAGTGCACACTAGTTATCTCCTAGCTTTATAAGTGGGACAGGTCATGTTTAGGACAACCTGGATTCTGAAAGAGAAAAAATAATTGACTCCAAGTTTCCTCAGTATGACAGGCTGAAGTGTGAGTACTATAGTTTACTTCTAATCTCCTCCATTGATCAGATCATGGTTTGTTTAATATGGATTACACAAGCTCACTTCATGCTTTTTCTGTAGGAAAGAGTGGTGGAAAGCAGAGGAATTTGCTCTTAACCTCTTCTATAGGGCTCATTAAGTTTAGGATAATATGGATTCTGAGAGAGAGATACTAGCTCACCTCAGCTCTTTTCTGTAGGGTATACTGAGGTATAGAGCACATTAAGTCATTTATAGCCTAGTTTGTAGGAATGGTCTAGCTTAAGACAACATGGGTTCTAAGATATAGCCACTAGATTCCTGCAAGCCTCGTCAGTAGAACAGACTGAGTGGGAGAACGCAGTATTTCACATGCAACCTCCTCTGGAGAATAGGTCAAGTTTAGCATGAAAATGATTCTGAGAAATAGACACTGGATCCTATCAAGCCTCCTGTGTAGGGCATGGTGAAATAGAGACTACACTACTTCACCCCTGTCTTCTTCAATAGGGCAGAATAAGGTTAGGGCAACATGTATTCTGAGAGACAGATACTAGACCACTCAAAGACTTTTAACTAGGAAAGACAGAGAAACTGAACACTTGTTTGCTCACGACCTCATATGTAGGCAAGATCAAAGATAGGACAACATGGATTCTGAATGAGAGAATGCTAGTCTCTCCTTGACCCCTTAGTAGGGCAGACTTAATTAAAAAGCATAATGATTCACTCCTAAGCTCATATATACACTAGATCAAGGACAGAATGACATGAATTCTGAAATAGACACTAGCTGCCTTCTTTTCCTCCTTCATATTAAGCAATGATATGGAGAACACTCTAGTGCAATCTAATATTTTATATAAGACAGATAACGATTAGAACAAGAGGAGCTCTGGAGGGATGCATGACCTACATCCACCATTTCTTAGTCAGACAAGTGGAAAGCATACCAGGTCACTCCTATCATCCTCTGAAGGACATATCAAGTTAGGACAACATGGATACTGCAAGACAGACACCAGCTCCCTGAAGCCAAGCATATCAGGCATACTTAGGTAGAGAGCACAGTAGTTCTCTTGTGACATCTTGCATTGGAGAGATCAATTTAGGAAAAAAAAATTGATTCAGAGAGACGGAAAGTGACTCCCTCAAAGCCACTTCAGTAGGACAGACTGATGTAGAGTGCATACTATTTCAGTATTAATCTTATCTATTTGAGAGAGCAGGGTAAGCACAAAATGGATTGTGAGAGTGAATCACTAGATCCCTCCACACCTTCATAGGACAGAGTAAAGAGGAGACTACACAAGTTCACTTCTGCCCTCCTCGGTGGGGCAGATAAGTCTTAGGCCAACATGGATTCTGAGACACAGACGTAAGCACCCTCTAAGACATATTTTGTTTGTTTGTTTGAGACAGAATTTCTTTGTAGCTTTGTTACCTTCCTGAAACTATATTGTGTAGACCATGTTGGCCTTGAACTCACAGAGATCCACCTGCTTCTTCCTCCAAAGTGCTGGGATTAAAGGTGTGCACCACCACCCCCAGGCTTCTAAGATTCTTAAATGGGATGGAGTAGGAATAAATACAGCTGCACCCTAACCTTTATCTGTAGGACAGATTAAAATTTGGACAAGCAGAGTTTTGAGATACAGTCACTAATTTCATCCAAGCCTCTCCTGTAGGACAGACAAACTGGGATGATGATCACACTAGTTCACTTCTAACCTCCTCTATTGGACAGACTGTGCTAGAAAGATGTATTTTGAGAGACAGACACTAGTTTCCTCCAGCTCTTTTCCCTGGGTGATAGTCAGGAATAAAGTAGGCTAAGTCACTTCTAATTTTATTTGTAAAAAAAGATCCATGTTAAGAAAACATGGATTCTGAGAGACAGACTACCAGCTTCTACCAAGTTCCTCAATAGTACAAACTAAGGTGAAAAGCACATCAGTTCCCTTATAACATCCTCCAGAGGATAGATAAGCTTAGCACAGCACAACTTTTGAAAGACAGATACTAACTTCCCCCATGCAACCTCTGTAGGACAGCCTGAGGAGGTGAGCATGGTAAATTACTCCTATCCTCTTCAGTAACCTGGATCAAGGTTAGGAAACCATGGATTCTAAGAGAGAGACACTAGGTCCGTTCAAGACTCTTTGGAAGGACAGGGTGAGGTGGGACTGAGTATAACCTTACCTGTAGGACAGTTAAAACATAGAACAACCAAGATTCTGAGAGAAACTAACTTTTTTAAGATGACTCAGTAGAGAGACTAGTTTTACCCATGCTTTTTCAGTCACAGTCCAGCTGGCCTTGGTGAGCTCCCAATAGATCAGCTCCACTGTCTCAGTGGGTGGGTGCACCCCTCGTGGTCCCGACTTCTTTGCTCATGTTCTCCCTCCTTCTGCTCCTCATTGGGACCTTGGGAGCTCAGTCCAGTGCTCCAGTGTGGGTCTCTGTCTCTATCTCCATCCATCAACTGGACTCTCTGAACATGGCGAACAATGAGGGCTGATGAGAAGCAAAGGACAATGGCACAGGGTTTTGATCCTGCTTAATGTGCTGGATTGGTGGGAGCCTAGCCAGTTTGGATGTTTACCTTCCTAGATATGGACGGCGGGGGGAGGACCTAGGACTTACCACAGGGCAGAAAACCCTGACTGCTCTTTGGACTGGAGAGGGAGGGGGAAAGGAGTGGGGGGAGGGGGAGAAGGGTGGGAGGAGGGGGAGGGAAATGGGAGGCTGGGAGGAGGTGGAAACTTGTTTTTTTTCTTTTTCTCCTTTTCTCAATAAAAAAAAAGAAAATAAATAAATAAATAAATAAAACAAGAACTCAAAAAAAAAAAAGATGACTCAATAGGATAGACTAACAAGGAGAGCACATTTTTTCACTCCTGATCTCCTCCATAGCAGATCAAGGTCATCAACACATTGATTTTGAAAGACAGGAATTAGGCTCATCCATGTTTCCACCCCAGGACAGACTAATGAAGAGTGCTGTCTTCACTCCTAAAGCTATCATTAAGACAAATCAATTTTAAGACAAGCACATTGAGAGCAAACACTAGCTTTTTCCAAGTCTCCTCTGTAGGGCTGAATCAATTGCAGGGCACATTTGTCAATGCTTATACTCTTCTGTTGTATTGATAAAGTTGGGACAATATGGATTCTGAGAGACAAACCTTCGCTCCCTTCAAACCTGCTTCATTTCAGACTTCTGTGGAGAACTTACCAGTTTTCTCTTTGCCTTATCCATACAACATATATAGGTTGGAACAACATAGATTCTGAGACACACACCCTACTCTCTCCAGTCTATTCTGTTGGACATTCTAATGTGGAAAGTATACTAGTTCACTCCTAAGTATATACATAGTTGGATATACATTCTGACAGGCTGACACTAGATTCCTTCAGACTCTCTCTTTACACATATGGAGGTGTATATCACTCTAGTTCATGTCTGATTTTCTCTGTAGGACAGATAAAGGTAGAACTACATATTGGGCTCTCAATCTCACTCTGTCCTACAGAGGTGATTTGTGAGTAGATAGGGTCTATATATTAGAAACTATATCATAATACCTTGATCAGCTCTATGGAGAAGGATAAGTGTGAACTAGTGTGAATTGCAACTCAGACAGTCCTATGGAGGGGGCTTGGAAGGAACTGGTGTCTTTATCCCAACATACACCTTGTCCTAATCTTGATTTGTCCTAAGGATAACTTTGGAGTGAACTAATGTGCTCTTTGTCTTTAGGTCTTAAGGGAGCTTAGCGAGACCAAGTGTCTGTCTCTCAGAACCCATGTTGTGTTAACCTTGTTCTGCCCTATCAAAGAGACCAGAAGTGAACTTAGGTTTTCTGCACTTATTTCTTTCCTACTGAGTAGAGTCTGAGGGAGTTAGTGTCTCTCACAGCTCTCCTAACTCTTTGAACTATCCTAAAGTTATGAGTCCACTAGGGTTCATTCCTCATATGTCTGTCTTTCTGAAGAGTCTTGCCTAGTGTCTGCATCTCAATGCCCATTTTGTGCTAAGCTTGGCCTATGCTGGGAGGTTAAGAATCACCTAATATTCTCATTATCTTAGGTTGTGCTATGGAGAAACTTTGATGGGAGTTCATGTCTATTTCTGAAAATCCAAGTTATGATCACATTGATCTGTTTCTTTCAGAAAAGGGTAGGAGTGATAGATAGCATCAACTATTTGTCAGTCTAGTCTTTCAAAAATGATTGAGTAGTACAGTTTCTGCCTCCCAACTTCTAATCTTCAAACTATGTTTTTCAGTACAGAAGGCAAGTGAACTAGTGTGCTCACCAATTTAGTGTATACTATGGAAGAGGCTTAGGGTACACTGAAGTCTTATCTCTCAGAATCCATGTTGTCATAACTTTGATATGTCCTTTAATTAAATTTAGCATTGAACTAATGTATCTACAACTTAGTCTATCCTACAGCAGAATCTACAGTGAACTAGTATTTTTTCTCAGCATCCATGTTCCCCCCCACCTTGATCCTTCCTTCTGAGAAGGATAGAAATTAATGAGTGTGAACTCTCCCTCAGTCTATTGTATGGCAGTGACTTTGAGGTAGCTAGTATTTGTCTTTTAAAATCCATTTTGTCCTTATCTTTTTTCCATAAAGGTGAGGTTAAGAATGAAATCATTTGCTCTACAGTTAAGTCCATTCTACAGTGGAATTATTCTCTGAGAATCCTCATCATTCCAACATGGTCCGTCCAGGAAAGGATGTTAAAAGTGAGGCAGAATCCTCCCCATGTCACTTAGTCCAGTAGAATAGGCTTGGAGGAACCTAGTTACCATCTCTTAGAATCAGTATCACTGCAACTTGATTTACCTTATTGAAGAGTTTAAGAGAGAAATTGTGTATTTACTACCAAGTCCAGTCTATTGAGGAGACTTGGAGGGAGCTACTGTTTGTCTTTCAGAATCTACATTGTTCTAACTTTAATATCCCCTATCAAGTGAGTAACTTAGTATGATCAATAAATACTTTGATATATCCTGTGCAGTAAGACAGGGTAGAGATACTGTTTTTCTCTCTTTGAATCTATGCCATTCTTACCTTGACCTTTCCAACATTGAAAGTTAGTAGTGAAATAGTATGCTTTTCACCTCATTCTGCCCTACACATAAGGCTTGGCATTAACTAGTATCTGTCTCATAATTCACTTATTCCTGAAATTATCTATTATAAGAGGTGAGGATTGAACTACTCTGCTCTCCACTTAAATATATCTTATGGAACAGCCTTTCAGTGAGCTGCTTTTCTGTTTCCCCATTCTGGAAAGATTATAGGAGTAAACTTGGTTTGCTTTCTACTTCCATCTGTAAAATAGAGAAATTATAGGAGGTATATACTGTCTGTCTTAGATTTCATGTAATTTTTACTGTGATCTATCCTTAGCAAGAGATTAGAAGAAAGCTAATATTTTCTCCACTAAAGTCTGTCCTACTGAGTACTCTTGGAGGTAATTTCTCACAGCTAATAACCCTGTTATCCTAATTTTAATCTGTCCTACAAAAAAGGCTATGAGGGATGTAATGTTCAGTCCACCTCACAGAAACCATGCTATTCTAAGCATGCCCTGTCTTAATAAAGAGGTTAGGAGTTAACTAGTGTACAATTTGCCACATATTGTCTCACTAAAAACAGCTTGGAGAAAGCTACATTGTCTCACAGAATATATTTTTTAAGTTGCATTTGTCTCTCTCGTGGGTAAGGATAGGAGTGATGTACCATGCTCTACACCCCTATCTGTCCTATATAGGAGGACTGGGAGGAGCTAGTGCCTATCTCTAAATTCTTGTCATCTAAATTTCTGGCCTACAGGAGAAGTCAGAAACAAACTCACTTCCTCTCTGACTAAGTCTGTCCAAGCAGACAGCTAGCAGAAAGCTTGGGTTTATTTTAGAATCCATCTCTTTCAAACTTTGATTTGTTTTATGAAGTAAGTTAGGAGAAATAGATTCTAGCTCCCTCCAATACTCTTTTGTAAGACAGACTAAATTTGAGAGTTCTTCACTTTTGTTCTCCTCAGGCAGGATGACATGGACTTTGAGAGAGAGACACTAGCTTCAAACAAGCACACTCTGTAGAACAGGCTATGGTAGAGAGCACACCAGTTCATTTCTTTTTTTTTCTTTTTATTTAAATTTATTTTTTTATTAAAGATTTCTGCCTCCTCCCCGCCACCGCCTCCCATTTCCCTCCCCCTCCCCTGATCCAGTCCCCCACCCTCATCAGCCCAAAGAGCAATCAGGATTCCCAGACCTGTGGGAAGTCCAAGGACCACCCACGTCCATCCAGGTCTAGGACTGCATAGGCTCCCCCAAAGCCAGTACGTGCAGTAGGATCAAAAACCCATTGCCATTGTCCTTGAGTTCTCAGTAGTCCTCATTGTCCACTATGTTCAGCAAGTCCGGTTTTATCCCATGCTTTTTCAGACCCAGGCCAGCTGGCCTTGGTGAGTTCCCGATAGAACATCCCCATTGTCTCAGTGTGTGGGTGGACCCCTCTTGGTCCTGAGTTCCTTGTTCGTGCTCTCTCTCCTTCTGCTCCTGATTTGGACCTTGAGATTTCAGTCCGGTGCTCCGATGTGGGTCTCTGTCTCCTTTCATCGCCTGATGAAGGTTAATATTCAGGAGGATGCCTATATGTTTTTCTTTGGGTTCACCTTCTTCTTTAGCTTCTCTAACCAGTTCATTTCTAAGCTTGTCAAAAGAACACACCAAGGATCAGACAGCATGGATTCTGAAAGACAAAAATCTCCCCGAGAACCCCTCCATAGGACAGACTTAGGTATAGATTAAGCTATCTCATTCCTAACTTGCTTCATAAAACAAATGAAGGATTGAAACAGATGGATTCTAGAATAAATACAAGCTTGTTCCAAGATTTCTCTGTTGGACAGACTGATATGAGAACATGCTAGTTAATTTCTGACCTCTCCTGTGAGACAGATCAACATTTAGATGATAAGGATTGAGAGAGAGACACTAGCTCCTCCCAATCCTCCTCCATAGGACGGATTTAGATGTAGGGTAGTCTATATTACTCAAATCTTTAGCCACGAAACAATCCAGTTTAGAACACAATATATTTTGAGAAGCAAACTAACTTTTTCCAAGTCATTTTTTTATGGAACAGAATGAGGTAAAGTATACACTAATTCACTCCATTGAAGATTCCTCAGTATGGAAGAGCCAGGCAGACTGAACACTGGTTAACCCATATCCTTATAGGAGAGATGAAAGTTTTGAACACAGGTATTCTGACAGAGAAAATAACTGCAAGAGTAATTAGTAGGATAGATACTCAACGGAGAACATATTAGCTTACTCCTTATCTGGAAAGTATAGATCATAGCAAGGGTGACATGAAATCTGAAACCCACACAACCTACCCCCTTTCATTTCTCTTTGTGACAGATTGAGATAGAAAGAATACTATGCTACCACCATAATCTTTCTAATTTTCTAGAACAGGGCATTAGGGAGAGACAGTTAACAGCTCACTAAAAGGCTGTTCAGTAACACATACTTACATGGAGAGCACAGTAGTTCATTCCTAACCTCTTGTGTTAGATTTTGTCTGGAAAAAAAAAACTGAATTCTGAGTGACAGACACTGAGTCCCACCACCAATCCTTCTGTGAACAGACTGAGTTTGAGAGCATTCCAGTTCACTCCTATCCTCCTCTGCAATATGGAGCAAGTTAGGATGCCATTGATTCTCAGAGACTAACACTAGCTCTGTGCAAGACTCCTCTGAACAGACTGTTGTGGAAGGCAACATTAGGTTACTGTTTTCCCCGTTCATATTTCAGATTAAATGAACACAAAATGGATTCTGAGAGATAGACACAAGCTCCTACCAAACCTTGTATGTAGAACAGAATGAGGCAGCAGGCTTACTACTGCACTCATAACTTCCAATGTTGGACAGATAAGGATAGATAGGACAGCATGGATTCAAAAAGACAAACAGTAACTCTACCCTATCTTCTTTGACAGGATATACTAAAGTATTTATTGATCACACTAAGTTAGTCACATTCTTATCCATAGAGACGATTAAGGTTAAGATAAATTGGATTATGAAAGACAGACATTAGCTTTCTCCAAGCCTCCTCAGTAGATGGAACTGGGCTGGGAAGCAGACAATTTCTCTCTTAAATTCTTTCTTAGAGTAAGTCAAGTTGCATAGATAAAGATTTGGAGCGATGGTAACTAGCTTTTTCTAAGCCCCTTCTATTTATTGTACTGAGGTGGAGTCCACTGTACCTGACTCCTACCCACTTCTCCTGAAATGATCAAGTTAGAATGATGAGGATTCCCAGAAATATCTGAGAGCTGCCTTCTATCCTCTCCTGTAGGACAGCATAAAGTGTAGAGCAAATTATTTCAATCCTAACCTCATCTTTAGGAAAGAAAAAGAAAGGACAAAATAAATTCTAAGAGATAAACACTAGCTTTTTCTAAGCCTCCTCCATGCAACAGACTGAGGTAGAAAGAACAATCATTAATTTCTATCTTCTTCAGTAGGATGGATCAAAGTCAGGACAACATGGATTCTGAGAAACAGATACCAGCTCCCTGTAATCTCTAATGTAGGATAGACTGTGCAGTAGAATACATAGGGTCACTCCTAAAGTTAACCCAAGGGCATATCCATGTTAGCATGGCATGAATTCTGAGAGACAGACTTGAGGGTCCACTAAGCCTCTGCCATAGTATAGGCTGAGGTGGTGAGCACATTAGTTCACTCTGAGCCTCTTCTACTAGAAGTTGTAGTTTGAAATATTTGAAAAATGAAAGACAGAAACGAGATCTCAGCATTCTCACACATGCTAAGTTGAAGAGTAGGTGATGTTATCTCTCACTCCTATCCTTTCTGTGGGTAAAAGATCAATGTGATTATAGCCTGGATTTTCAGAGATAGATGCTAGCTCCCATCAAGCATTCTCAATAGCACAACCTGAGGCAATAAGCATCCTAGATCATTCTAAATCTCCTTCCAAGCACAGGAATTTGCCACAAAATAGATCCTGAGAAGCAGACACTAGTCACTCTGAGACTCTTCAGAAGGACAGGCATATGAGGACTGAATCTAGTTTATTCATGACTTTAACTGCAGGGCAGATCAAAAAGTTAAGACAACTATGTGAGAAACTAAGTCCCTCAGAGTCACCTGAGAAGGACAGAGATAAGTGGAGAGAACCTAATATCACTTCTAATCTCCTCTATAGGATAGAACAAGGTTGACACAATATGGATTCTGAGACACAGCCTCTTGGTCTCTCTAAGCTTCTTCAGGACAGACAGATAGAGAGTACTTTATTTACCCCTAAAGTTACCCTTAAAACAAATCAAGTTTTGGACAACATATATGTTGAGAGATAGACAGACACTAGTTGCTTCCAAGCCCTCTTCCATAGCACTGCCTAAGTTGCAGAGCATAGTAATTCACACTTATCCTCCTCAACAGAACTGATGAAGTTGGTATTACATGGCTTCTGAGAGATAGACATTACCACCCCTATTCACCTCTGTAGGAAAGAATGAAATTGAGAGTACAACAGTTAAATTCTTTCATCATTTGTAGGACAGATCAAGATTAGGATAACACCAATTCTAAGACAGACACTAGATGCATCTAAACTTTCAATGCAGGACAGAGGATGTAGATAGTATACTAATTAACTTATAACCTTATCCATAGTTAGAAATTGAGGGTAGCACAAGATGAATTCTAGGGGCCAGACACTAGCACTCTATAAACATCTTCTCTATGACAGAGTGAGGGGTAAATGTACCCGGAAACAAGTTATTAGTTCCTTTCAGAACTCCTCCATATGGCATATCAAGATAAGACAGTTTGGATCCTAAAAGATAGACACTACTTTCACCCAAGCTACCTCCATGTACAGACTAACACATTAGTTTACTCTTTCTCCTCCTTTCTTTACCATACAGAGTTAAAATTATGTGAAGTCTGAGAGACAGACTCCAGCTTCTTCTAATCTTCACTAGGAAGACAGGAGTGAACAGCACACTAGTTCAACCTTAGTCTCCAATGTTGTGTATGCTGGGTTTGGCTACATACATTCTGAGATATTAGTTCCTTCCCACTGTTTTCCAAGGGATAGGCTACAGTACAGAACAGTCCTTGTTCTATACTCATCTGTAGGACTGATAATCATTAGGAGATATGTGTTTTGAAAGACTGAGTAGATCTCTCCTAGCCTGCTGATGCTGAGATCCCACAATTTCACTCCAGAGATTTTCATAGGATTTACCAATGGTGGTATCGAGTTGGAAGTTTTAGTCAGTTTGGCCCTACCTCTCTCTCTCCAGACCCTGCCCCTAAAAATGTCTGCCAAAAAGAAACTCCTCCTTTGAGATGTTAAATATCACACCTACAGGGTATTTAAGACCTGGCCCATAGTCCAGCCATTTTATTCCTCTCCTTCCTCCCCCAGGAGTCACAAGAGAGTTACTTTGCTCTTCTTATTAAACCTGGCTTTACTAATTCAGCTTGATTTCTACGCAGCATTGCAGAAGAAAGCCACAACTGGGACTTTCAAAAATGCTTAACCCAAGCATGACAGCCCCAGGTAGAATTGAGTATTTACCACAAATGCATGGGAAACTGCTCTCCCTCCTACACCACCCTCTACCGTACTCTACTGACTCCTGGCTTTGTAAGCTACCCCTTCCCAAACCAAAATGCCTATAAGAAGTCTGTGACCTCTTTCAACCCCAGATTGATTGCCAAGCCACTGCAGTGCTAGGCAACTCAGGCCTGTTTGGAGCAGGGTTGATCGCTGCTCCTTGGAATTCCTTATGTGGAAGATATTATGAACAAAGGCAAATGCTCCAAACCCTCCACTATAGGTTTATAGAACCAGATGCAGACCTGTAGTATTCGGTCTCCAGCTAAAGGCTTATCAATTGGTACCCATGGTACAAGTTTGTACTACTGACAACATTAGGGTATCTCTTGATGAATTTATCCAAATTGGGGACTGTGCACACCATACACTTGATTAAGCTCACTCCTCCAGGGTTTAGAACAAAGCACTCCTGCTCTCCCCCCTTCTCACTGTTTGTCTGCATCTCCACCCCTGCCCTTCATTCCCTGCTCATCTGCCTGCTGGCTTTTTATGTCTTACTTCTTGTTACTCTTATCTTTGAAAATCTCAGGTTGTAGGTTATATTCACCAATGCAATAAGCCACAGTCAGCTGAATTAATAAATCCAGATTTGAAACAGAACAAATCAATGTCCAGGTGACTCCTGGGAGAGGAAGGAGAGATATCACGTGGTGGGTCTTTGGGCTGGTTCTTAAAAGCTCTGTAGGCATGGTATTTAGCATCTCAGGGAGAAGAGCAGACAGTTGGTGGACTTTCTCACGGGTGACATCTGGAGAGAGAGAAAAAAGGTGGGGCTGAAGCAGAACTTCCACCTAAACATCCCAGAAATTTTGGGTATATAGGTGGTAATTCAAGTATGGCTACTTCCTGTAGGCAAGAAATGGCATGGGGGTAGGTGAACTGATGCATGGCAGGAGGTATGGATGAAGAAGTGTTTGGAGACCTCAGGAATCTGCTACTTGAGGGGGCTGAGAAAGCAGGTAGGTATCTAGGAGAAAAAAATAGATTATTAACAATGGCCCTATGAAGAAGGCTAGCCATGGGAAGAGTGATGACTGCCAGAAAGGATGAAATGGAAAGCCACCTTGGCTGTTTAGAGGAGGCAAAGGTGAGTGAGCCAGATGAAAGAGCCGATATGCCCTTGAGTCTGGAGAGGTGGTACCAGCATTGATATTCCAGAAGCTTAGGGGAATGACATGTCAAATCAGGGGATGATAACTTCAGGAGTACCTGAGCCATCATATCTGCTGTTTTCTGCTGGAGGTGGGGAGTTCATCCATCCTGTAAAGATGTCAATAAGAGTTAAGAGATAATGGAGCCATTTTATGAGTAGGCATATGGGTGAAGTCAACCTTCCAGTACTCACCCAGTTGGTATATGGGCTGGTGTCCTTGGAGCTTGTGTAGGGGCTGGCATATCTTGAGGGCTTCCTGTGGGTTGACCTAGATACAAGTCTAGCAGGAGGAGTGGACCTGTAAGATATGCTCAAAATGAGTGGTGTCAAATGGGGTCTCTAGAGACAGATATTAGTTTCCACCAAGTCAGATTTCTTGATACAGTAGCAGAATTCTTTCTCCAGAAACCTGGAAGTATCAGGAAGACAACCCGGACATATTTATACCATGGTGTCATAGCAGAGACTATGTATTTGGGATAAAACATTTTTCCTAGGGCCTGGTTTTAGCCTAATGAAATATATCTTTTGGTCTATACTTAGATGACAGCCAGTGGATATTTACTGAACAAAAGAGGTTTAGTGAGTGAAAGAAGAGAAGAGGGAACTGAACATTCCTGAAGGCTTCCATACCCTCTCTAATACTAACCAGTTCTTAAAACCTGGGGCCAGTAAAATCCAGAGAAATTTAAGACTCCTCAAACTCTTTGTAGTCAGTGCTTTGTCGGTATATCAAAATTCCATTTATCAATGCTAAAACTCTGAACCTCTAAAGTTACTTCTGAAACTGTTTATCCTGTTATGAAACTGATGAAAGAAGCAAACCTGTATGTATTTTTTACAGTAAACTTAAATAATGAACTAATGAGCTACCAAGGTGATTATAAGGTATAACCAAGGGTTATAAGGAACACTTTTAAACTGTCAAATCTGTCAGCACCACAGCCCTCAAACCGAGATGGATAAATTTTACCTGTGTAAGCAAAAATGTGACAGCTTCCCAGCTACCCCAGGTCTCTCCATGGCTGTCAAAGCAGTATCAGTCTTCTGCTGCCAAACCTAGAATGGACAGAATTTTCTTGAGAATAGAAACTTATCGGGGGACCAGCCTACTTTGTCTAGGCAAAGTGGGACAATCAGTTACCGAGTGTCCTGCTTGTACCCAGTCTGGACAAGTCTTGACAGCAGTTAAGGTGCAAAACAGTTCTCCACACCCTGGCTGGCTTTGCTGCATTTCAAGCAAGCTACAGCATAAGGTATTCTGCAGTCATCTGCAGCTTCCTTGGAGGAGATACAGGGGTGCTGCTAAGAGCTGGCATATCTCTATTATGAGAAGCTTTTTTTAATTAAAATGCCATATTCTCAGATCCATGAAGTGTTTGATGATCAGGGAATCATTTTCTGTTTGGTATATCTAAATTAAGCTAAATCTGAACATATTAAAGAAGTTGATCCTTTATGAGGTAACTGATGGTTAACTTGTATGTCTAGTGCACTGTTATAGAATATAACAATTTTCTGTATGACTTACTTTACCAAATTAGCTACAGCTTACCAGTTTTACAAAATGCAAGAAGGTTAAGAGTATATTTTTATATTGGTCTTTGTTAACCTTAACAGACCTTAGATAAGGAGAAACTCTTTGTTAAACAGTTTTGGTCATCACCTTACTGTATCATAAAATAAGAATAACTCAGTCTCTGGTGTTTATATGTGATTCTAAGACATAGAGCATAACCATAATCTGTAGAAGGCAAACCACATTTTCACATTGTAAACATTTTACCTCAGTATACAAGCATTGTTTTATATCCTATCTTTCATAAACCTTGTTTTCGACCAGGATGTGAATGATCATACAAAAATGCATGCTAATCTAAAATATATTGAACACCTTATGTCTTCTTGGTGGGGCCAGTCTATGTGGGACTTTATTTGAGATAGGTAGTAAAGTAATATGACCCCCTCTTTTCCATCCTTAGTCAAATGGTTGCGTCCCACTTGGTTTTACTTAATGGTGACTGTGCACATGTTGTTTTCTAGAGCAGTTTAAATTTGCAGTTACCAGTCTGAAGTTAACTTTTGTTACAGAGTTTTAACTGTACCCAATTACTCAGCTGTTTTTAATAAGATAGAACAGCATAAAACAACCTCTGTCATTGCATCAGATTTAATACTAGAAAGGCCCAGGGACAAATTCTGAGCATAGGCAGGTAACCTTAATAGCAATTCCTGACACATGGAAGATACAAATCCAGGCATCACAGACTAGTCAGAAACAAACATTGCATGGCCACATGCATTTATACACAAGAAAAAAAATATCCAGGCACAATGCACCCATCTATACAAAGTAGACAGGAACTTTTAAGAAACCATAGGAATAAAAGATGCTTCCAGGCCACAACATGGCTCCTCTTGGGTCAGAGCAGGTAGCACAACTTGGTTCCTGAGAGAGAGAGATACAGAGATACTAGCTCCCTTCAAGCCCCCCTCCATGTGTCAGATTGAGAGACTGATATGGAAAGCATATTATTTCTTCCCTAACTTTATTCATATGACAGATGAGTGTTAGTATAACATGGGTTCTCTGAGACATACACTACCTCCCTATCAACCTCTTTCATATGGCAGTGATTTGGAGAACACACTAGTTCGTTACATCCTCTATTTGAGGGGTCAAGGATTAGAGAATTTGAATTATGAGAGACAGACATGATTTCCTTCCAAGCCTCAGCAGTGGAATGGTCTTAGGGACAGAACACACAACTTCTCTCATTCAATCCTCTGTAGGACAGATCAAGTTATAGTTACATAGATTCTGAAAGACAGCTCCAAGCTTTCTACAAGCCTCCTCATTAGGACAGCCTGGAATGGAAAGCACACAACTTCACTCCTACCTTTTCCATAGGACTGATCAAGGAGAGCATGACATGAATTCTGAGAGAAAGAACTAGTCCCTCCTCCTCCACAAATACATCATATAGGGCTGACTGAGATATAGAGTGCACTAGTGCACTCTTAAAATCATCCTTCGAACAGATCATACTTAGGATGACATGGATTCTAGCAGACAGAACTAGTTCCTTCCAAGTATATACACTGAGGTAGAAATTATATTAGCTCCATTCTAAACTCATAGGACAAGGCAACTGAGGAAAACATGGATTCTGAGAGTTAGATGCTAACTTCTTCCAAACCTCCTCCATCATATAAATGGAGGTGGAGAACATGTTAATTTACAATTTGTCTCCTGCGTTGAACAGACATAGGTAGAATGATATGAATTCTGAGAGACAAACTCTAGTTTCCTCCAATCATCTTCATTAGGAGATACTAGAGGTAAGAATACAATAGATAGCTCCTAACTTCTTCTGTTGTAGAGAACAAGTTTGAACTATATGCATTCTGAGAGACAGATACTAGTTTCATCCCTCTCTTTTGCATAGGAGATACTGAGTGAGGTTTAGGGCATTTTAGATTACTTCTATCCTTATCTTTAAGATAGATCATGGGTATTAAAACCTTGGTTCTTAGAGAGACATTACTGCCCTCCAATCCTCTTTAGGAGAGTGGACTGTGTTGAAGAGCTCCCAAATTCCTTTTTAACTTCTACATAAGATATATCAAGTTATGATGATATTGATTCTGAAAAGCAGAGCCTAGCTTCCGCTAAGCCTCCTCCATTGGATTCACTGAGGTGGAGAGTACATTATCTCACTCTTAATCTCTAATCTTGGACTGACCAAGTTAGGATGCCGAAGATTCTAAGATACAGACATTAGGTACATCCAAGTCCCCATCATGTCTTAGAAGGATGGTGAGCATTTTCAATCACTTCTAAAGTTAAGCATAGGATAGATCAAGGTTAAGATCACAAGGATTCTGTGCATTAGAACCAAGTTCTCTCTGAAAATCCTCCTTAGCGCAGACTAAGTGTCAGGATATATTAGCTCACACTGTACCTCCTTCCTAGGATAGATAAAGTTAGGATGACAGTCATGCCAAGCCTTCTGTGAAGGACTATATTGAGGTAAAGAACATACGAGGTCATCCCTGTCCTCTTCAGTTGATCAGTCAAGGTAGCACAAGATGGATTCTGGAGGACAGACACAAGCTCCCTTCAGTCCTCCTCAGTAGGACAAACAGAGCTTGAGAGCACATGCTTTTACTCCTATTCTTCTTCATAGTACAGATTAAGTTAGGATAACATGGATGGTAAGAGACTGATTGACACTAATTCTCTCTAAGGCTTCCTCATATGTCAGACTAAGTGGCAAGCGCAGTAGGTTGCTTTTAATCTGCTACAGAAAAGAGACCAAGGATAATAGAACTTGGATGTTGAGATAGAGATACCAACTCCCTTCAATTCTCATCATTAAGACAGCAAAAATGAAAAACATAGAAGTTCACTCCTAACATTTTTCACTGAATACATCAATATAGGCTTGCATGCATTTTGTGGGACATAATCTAGCTCCCTTAATGACTCTGCCTTATGACATAGTGATGTTAAGGTCATACTAGGTCATTTGCTACCTGCTCTACAGTTTAGATCAATGTTTGTATGACATGCATTCTTAGAAGGACACTAGCTCTCTCCAAATCTCATCTTTGGGACATGCTAAAGTAGAATGTATTTTAGTTCACTCCTTCTCTCTGCATTAGAACAGAGTCAGCTAATCAAAAGATAAATTCAAAGAGACTGATACAAGCTGCCACCCTGCCTTCTCTCTAAAAGAGATTATTGTGTACAATATACGAGGACACTCTGATCCTTTGTAACAGGACATATCAGTTGATGAGGATGTGGATTCTTCTAAATTTATCTGTAGAACAGATCCAAATTAAGACATTGTAGATACTGAGAGAAAAACATTAGCCTTCTCCAATCTTCCTCTGTAGGACACACTGAGGCAGAAGAAACACTAACTCTATATTAAAGTTTTCAGTAGAACAAATCAAGTTAGGGCGGCATGTTTTCTGAGAGATACCAGCTCTCACTAAACCTCCTGTAGGACAGGCTGAGATGGAGAGCAAACCAGTTCATTCCTATCCCCTGTAATAAAATAAATCAATGTTAGGATGCCAATTCTGAGAGACAGTCACTATCTCTTTCCACACACCCAAAGCAAGACAAACTGAAGTAGTTGAGTACACTAGTTCCTTTCTAGTCATCTGTAGTACAGACCAATAATCAGATGAAATGGATTCTGAGAGACAGACATTAGCTCGAAAGTCCTACTCTGTGGGACACGCTAGAGTGCACAGTATGTTCATACTCTTTTAACCTTATTCGTAGGACAGATCAAAGTTAGGGCAACCTGAATTCGGAGAGAAAGAGAAAAGCTGACTCCATGTATCTTTAGTAATACAGACTGAGGTGGAGAACACAATAGTCCACTCATAACCTCCTCCATGAGAGATGTTAAGTTTCAGGAAAATGGGGATGATGTGGTAAAGTCCCTAGCTCCCTCCAAACCTCCTCTATAAATTATACTGTGGTGGAGAGTGCAGTACTTCAGTCCTGAACTCTGCCATGATAAAGATCAATTTAGAACAAAATGGACTCTGAGAGATAGATCCTAGCTCCTTACAATCCTCCTTTGTGAGACAGAATAAATTTGATAATTCCTCACTCCCTTTCTCCTTGGAATGACATATCAAAGTAAGGATGGCATGCATTTTGAGAGATAGGCACTATCTCCATCCAAGCCCCTCTGTAGAATCGGCTAAGGTAGAGAACACACTAGTTTATTTCTAACCTTATCCATATGATACATCAAGGATCAGACAGCATGGATTCCAAAAGTCAAACATATTTCCCCCCAGGACTCCTCTGTAAGACAGGCTTCAGTATAAACTAAGCTTGTTCACTCCAAACTTTCTCCATATCAAAATTTAATGGGATGGATTCTAGAATAAATTATAAGCTTGATCCATGCCACCTCTTTGGACAGAGAGAGGTGAGAGTGTACTAGCTTATTTCTGAGCTCTCCTGTAGACCAGATCAATATTTAGTTGACAAGGACTGAGAGATTGGACACTCACTCCTCCCAATCCTCCTTTCTAGGAGAGATTGACGTATAGTGCACAATTCATCACTCCTCTAATTAACCATAAAATAAATCCAGTTTAGGACAACATAGAATCTGAGAGACAGACTAGCTTTCTCCAAGCCATTTAGTAGGAGATAATGAGGTATAGTGCGGACTACTTCACACCTAACATCTTCAGTAGAACAGAGCAAAGATAGGATAGCATGGTTTCTAAGAAAATGACAGGAGGTCCCTTCAAGACTCTTCAGTATGAAAAAGGCAGGTGGATTGAACATTTGTTCACTGTTAGTGAACTATAAGAGAGATCAAAGTTAGGACAAAGAAACAAAGTTTCTGGCTGTGAGAAATTACCTCCAAATGTACTCAGTAGGACAGACTTAAGTAGAGAACATATTAACTTACTGCTAATTTCCTCCAAAACATAGAACACAGCAAGAATGACATGAAATCAAAGATAGACACTGCCTACTGCCTGTTAATTCTTTTTGTGACAGATTGAGATGGAAAGCATGATATGTCACCACCATATTCTTTCTAGAACAGGTCAAGTATGGTGAGATAGCATGCAATTCACTGAAAGACTACACCATAAGATATACTTAGGTAGAGAACACATTAGTTCATTCCAAAACTCCTGCATTGGATCAAGTGAGGAAAAACAGGAACTCCGAGAGACAGAAACTAGCTCCCACCAATCCTCCTGTGAACAGACTGAGTATGCGAGGGTACTAGCTCACTCCTGTCCATGTTTGCAGTACAAATCAAGTTAATATGTCACTGATTCTCAGAGAAAAAGAAACAGTAGCTCCCTGCAAGTCTGCTCTCAAGAACAAATTGTAGTGGAAGATAACACTGGGTTACGTCTATCCTCCTTCACATTTCAGATAAAGTTAGCATCACATGGATTCTGAGAGAAAGACATGAGCTCTTGCCAAGCTTTATCTGTATGACAGAATGAGGTGACAAGCATACTACATCACTCCTAACTTCCAAGGTTGGACAGATCAAGGATAGATAGGGCAGCATGGATTCAAAGACACAAAGAGTAACTCTACCCTGTCTTCCTCAACAGGATATACTGAACTATTTATTGATCACACTAAGTTACTTTCATTCTTATCCATAGGGGAGATCAAGGTTAGGATACCATGGATTCTGAAAGACAGATATTAGCTCTTTCCAAGACTCCTCAGTAGATGAAACTGGGCTAGGAAGCAAACTATTTCTCTCTAAAATTCTGCCATAGAGTAAATGAAGTTACAAAGGTATTGATTCCGAATGATGGTGACTAGCTTCCACCAAGCCCCCTCTACTGGATGTACTGAGGTTAAGGCCACTATACTTGACTTCTACCCACCTCTCCTAGAAGGACCAAGATAGAATCATGAGGATTCTCAGAGACATCTGAGAGCTGCTTTCTATCCTCTTCTGTAGGGAAGACCCAAAGTGCAGAGCAAATAATTCCATTCCTAACCTCATATTTAGGAAAGAAAAAGAAAGGACAAAATGAATTTTAAGCGATAAACAATAGCTTCCTCCATGTCCCATGCAACAGACTGAGGTAGAAAGAACACTCATTAATTTCTATCCTCCTCACTAGGATGGATCAAGGTCAGGACAACATGGATTCTGAGAAACAGATGTTAGCTCCCTATAGCCTCTGCTTAGGATAGACTGTGCAGTACAGTACATAGGGTCACTCCTAAAGTTAACCCAAGGGCATATCCAGGTTAGCATGGCATGAATTCTGAGAGACAGACTCCTAAAGTTAATCCAAAAGCATATTCAGGTTAGCACGCCATGAATTCTGAGAGAGAGGCTTGACTGTACTTTAAGCTTCTGTCATTGTATAGACTGAGGAGGTGAGCACCATAGTTCACTCTGTGCCTCTTCTACTGGAAGATGTAGTTTGAAATATTAGAAGATGGCAGAAATAAATGATCCCTCCATCTCTTTTATACAAGCTAGACTGGAGTAGATGAAGCTATTTCTTACTTTTATCCTTTTTCTGTAGCAAATAGATTAATGTGATAATAAACTTGAATGTTCAGAGATAGACAGTAACTCCCACCAATCTTTCTCCATAGCAAAGCCTGATGTAATGAACATACTAAATCATTCATAGCCTCCTCCCCAGCACGAGTCAAGCTTAGCACAATATGGATCCTGAGATACAGATACTAGTCACTCTAAGACTCTTCAGGACAGACATATGAGGTTTGAAACCTAGTTTACTTCTAACATTAACTGCAAGACTGATCAAAGAGTTAGGATAGCTATGAGAGAAACTAACTTCCTCAGAGTCTACTGAATAGGACAGAGAAAAGTAGAGAGCACATAATTTTACTTCTAATCTCTTCTACAGGACAGAGCAAAGTTAACACAACATAGATTCTGAGGGACAGTCGTTTGTTGTTGATCTGTCCTATAGAGGATTTGCTGATAGAAATTGTGTGTTCTGTCCCTAAGACCTTTCCACTAGTGAGGCTTGGAGGGAAATAATATCTGTCTCTCATAACCCATATTCTGCATTCCATAAGTATAGATTGAGGTTAGCACAAAATGAATTCTGGGTGACAGATATTAGCACCCTACAAACATCATCTTTATGAAGGAGTGAGGAGTAAAGCACACTATTCAACCCTCAACTTGTTCCATTGGAGTGATAAAAAAGGATGATGTGGATTCTGAGATACAAACATTAACCATCCCCTTTCAAGTATCCTTTGCAGAACAGAAGGAGGAAGAAAATACTTTATTGGTTCCTTTCAAAAATATTACATTTGGCATATCAGGATAGGACAACTTGGATCCTGAGAGATAGTCACTAGATTCTACAAAGCCACCTCCATGTACAGACTAAGGTGGAAAACACATTAGTTTACTCTTTCACCTCCTTTCTTTAACATACAGAATTAGAACTATGTGAAGTCTGAGAGACAGACTTCAGCTTCTTCTAATCTTCTTCATTAGGAAGACAGGAGTGAACAGCACACTAGTCCAACCTTAGTCTCCACTGTTGTATATGTTGGGTGTGGCTACATACATTCTGAGAAATAAGCTCCCTCCAAATGTTTTCCAAGGGATACACTATGATGTAGAGCAGTTTTCATTCTAGCCTTATCTGAAGTATTGATCATGGTTAATAGAACAGGGGTTCTGAGATGCAGACAGAATGGTTCTCTACCAGCATCCTCAGCTGAGCAAGCTGACACTGTGAGTCAGCAATTTCATCCATCACTCGATCCATAGGATACACAAAGGGCATTCTGGGAGAAGAGCAAGGGAGTAAGAGAGTGAGGATGAGAGAGGTAAAGACAAATGTAGAAAGAGAGAGATAACATCTCTCTTCAAGCCCCCTTTTATATGTCAGATTGATCTAGAGAGCACACTCTTTCCCTCCTAACTTTATCCATATGAAAGATGAGTATTAGTAAAACATGGGTTCTGTGAGAAACACACTAATTCATTACAAACTTCTCTTATATGACAGACTGATTTGGAGAACATACTAGTTCATTACTTACTCTATATGACGGGTCAAGGAATATAGAATATGGATTATGAGAGACAGACACTACTACCCTCGAAGCCTCAGCAGTGGAATGGTCTTAGGGACAGAACACACAGCTCCTCTCATTAAATCCTCTACAAGACAGATCAAGTTACAGTTACATAGATTCTGAGAGACAGCTCCAAGCTTCCTACAAGCCTCCTCATTAGGACAATCTGGAATGGAGAACACTCCAATCCATTTCTACATGACTGGTCAAGGAGAACATGACATGAGTTCTCAGCAAAAGGACTAGTCCTTCCTCCCCCACAAATATATCCTTTAGGGCAGGCTGAAATAGAGAGTGCACTAGTGCATTCTCAAATTATCATGGTTAGGACAACATGGATTCTGACAGACAGAACTAGTTTCCTTAAAACCTATAGGCTGAGGCGGAAACTGCATTAGTTCCCTTCTCAACTCTTAGGACATATCAAGTTAAAAATCATAGATTCTGAGAATTCAACACTAGCTTGCACCAAGCCTCCTCAACTATAAGATGGAGGTGGAAAACATACTGGTTTACGGTTTATCTCATTTGCTGAACAGACAGAGGTAGAATGACATGGCTTTTGAGAGACAAACTCAAGTTTGCTCAAACCTTCCTCATTAGGAGAGACTAGAGGGGAGAACACTATAGATCACACACCTCATAACCAACTTCCTCTCTTGTAGAGACCAAGTTTGAACTGCATGCATTCTGAGAAACTGACACTAGGTCCACCCATCTTTTCCATAGGATGTACTGAGTGAAAGGTAGTGCACACTAGGTCACCTCTGTCCTTATCCGTTAGATAGGTCATGGGTATTAAATCTTGGGTTCTGAAAGAGAAGGATTACCTCCCTACAATCCTCTTTAGTAAACTGGACTGGGT